>NC_048300.1:105025907-105255166 GCF_013100865.1 Trachemys scripta elegans
CAGGGGAGAGCGGTGGGCGGGGGGCTGAGGGGGGCTGGGGGCCAGGACCCCCCCCACCGCTCTCCCCTGCGGGGGCAGGAGGCAGAAGCTTGGTCCTGCGGCAGCCAAGCTTCCCTCTTCCCCCAGAGTGGTGCTTTCCTGCCCCTCCGCCTCCTCCTCTCACCGGGCAGACAGTGTGCCACTCAAAATCGGCTCGTTTGGCACGCATGCCATAGGTTGCCAACCCCTGTTCTATAGAAAAGTTTTCTTTAATTTGCATTCTGATTATGAGTAGGGTGACCAGATGTCCTGTTTTTATAGGGACAGTCTCATTTTTTGGGACTTTTTCTTATATAGGCACCTATTACCCCCTACCTCCTGTCCCATTTTTTCACAGTTGCTACCTGGTCACCCTAATTATGATCAATTTAGGCCCTGATCCTATAAAACTTAGTGCTTAGTTGAATATACGGTACGTTGCAACAATGACTTCAATTATTATTACTCTTGGAGTAAGGTATTGCTCTGCCCTAGTAAGGGTATCAGCATCTGGATCTAAGAATTCTGCAGCAATCCATTTTCTGTGGCAATTGTGATGGTGAGAATGACATCAGGAGATTTCACTGAGCATGTTCAGGGATTTCCCAAAAAATCTTTAAAAGGTAGCAGCTTCTGGAGTGTAAATAAATGGCCATCTATCCTCCCCACTGGCACATATACCCACGTGCATTTGCTGCACATATACAATACATGCCACTACATCAGTGTAACACATTTAAAATTAAGCCACTCCAGTAGTTTCTGGCTTCATGGTATAAGTTTTAAGGCAAAATGTGCAGAACACCCACGTAACCCAGGGCTTTTAGATCCCAAAGTAAATGTTTTCACATAATCATGGATTGCATCCAAGCAAATGTCTGTAAGATGACATTTCTGGAAGCGTTTTGCATCTTTACATTATATTTAGTTTACACGATATACTATACAACTGGAAAAAATAGCCATATAAGCCAGACCAGCATTTGACCTCTTGTAGAGCGTCTTTGAGAACAGGCTATTCCACCATCCTCCCCTTAGGCTAACACCTTTTACATCAGACAATTTCAAAATCAGGAACTTCTTTGAAGTTCCTGCTCTTGCTTTCATAGTTTACTTTAAAAACATCACAAGGCCAGTGGAATTTTTTTGTTCATATGTATTGGGGGCCCCAAGCCTCTAAACATAGATGTGAGTTTCTCTGCATTTTAAGCCCACTACATTTTCCCCATATTGGCCCCAAGCCTGCTCCAGTTTGAATCAATGGGAATCTTCAGTGAATTTCTGGGTAGAATTCAAGTTGTTAGTTTTAATCTTATAGCCCTAAATGATACTTACCTGAGGGACAGCTTGCCATGCCACCGTGGTGTTTGGCAGAGTCACTCAAGTACCTTCACTATAAACAGAAGGGAGCTGCTGATGGGTCATTCCCTGTGAAGGCCCCTCAACTCCAGATATAACTGTTCCTAAAATATTTAGGGAGGGGTGTGAGGGAAACCAGCATCTTTCTACTGTGTCAAATAGCACAAAACCGGCACCTCCGATCATATGGCTTGCTAATACCACATGCTGTTTCTGTAGTTTTAGTCAAGTGGGGGCAGTGAATGTGCTCTGTTTGTATGAACCACTGACAGGGAGCATGAAAAGAGAAAATAATTTAACTTGGACTGGTTTAGTTTTTCCCTTAAGGCCTGAACCATAGACCAGTGCAGTCAATGGGTGTCCTACTGAAATCCTTTGATGTCAAAGGGCTTTGGATCAGGTCCTTAGTTTCTTTTACACATAAGCCAAGGGTGAATTTTCATTTTTTCACTACTTCAGTCCTAGGTAGATGACTGCAGTGTGGCCTGGGGGAATAACACAGGGAAAAATGGAGGGGAAATATTTTTAATACCCTGTGACAGGGTTATGAGTTATTTTTAAGTAATGAGAAATGCAAGAATTAGAGGAGAGTTGTTTTTTTCCCACTGCCCCATAGATATGAAAGTACAGCTTACCCTTTCCCCCCCCCCATCTTTTCTATAATTTTCACTATATTTTCGATAAACATGAGTCAGACAAATGAGGCAAAGTTCCCTGTAATTTTTAGTAGCTCCCGCCCAGTCCTTACCCAATACTTTACAGCTACAGTTTATATGGGAGCAATTTGTCCTTTAAAAAAAAAAAAAAAAAAAAGACTGGCATGTTGTGATGAAGGGGGGTAAAAGGGAAGAGGAGGGGAAAGGGTGGAAGAGACAGTAAAACTAACCAGAAAGTGTGACACTAACAAAGTAGGGAACAAATGGGCAAATAGTAAAGCAGGCAGCTTGCTCACCAATAAGCTGACTAATGAAGACTTTGGCAACTGACATTGGGGACATAATTTTGCTCCATTCTGGTTTAAAGTTTTCACTTTTATCATTAATCGCAATAAAACCCATGCATTTAGGGCCTGATCCATATCATATTGAAATCCATGGAACAACTTGCATTGACTATAATGGGCTTGGGATCCGGCCCTTATATACTAATTTCTGTATAGTAGGAACCAAAAAGGTGTTATGTGCTGCACGCTGGTGAAATGCAGTAATCTTGGGGGTGGATCCTGATAGCATTCTGTACTGCCGTAACTATACTCAGTCACTTGGAGGTTGGGTGATGCTCTCCATGCTGACAAGTCCTCTTGCTAGCCTTTTGTGTCACCATATGGTGAGAGAAAGGGTAGCATCCTTTGTGCTCAACACTTTATCTTTGAAACTGGCTCTGCCTGCCTGGACGTCAGAGCTCACTTTCTCTCCAAGACATAATGACTCTGTCCCTTAACTGACATCTTCTTAAACAACAAACCTGCTCTTTTCTAAGTATAACTGTGAGAAAGGGAGGAAGAATATAGCCCTTAATTATAAGGCTCCAATGCTAGACTCTCAGATGTATAAAATTCATGCATACAAACTCATTAATTATTACCTTTCTAGGACTAATGTTATCTGCTGCATCCTATCCTCTGTCCTGTCTCTATACATTTGTCTATTTATGGCCAGGTTCAGTCACTCACTATGGGCTTGCTTGTGGAATAACCTCCTACGCAATGTAAGTGTGGCATAACGTGGCCCTTAGATTGTAAAATCTTCAGGGCAGAGACCTGGCCCTTGTGTCTGGGCCAGACACTCAGCAGAGCTTCACTGAAGTCAATAGGACTACTCAGATTCTTAACATTCAGCACATGCTTCAGTGTTTCATGCTGTAGTTATGGACTTGATGCAGGAATCACTTGGTGAAATTCTCTGGCCTGTGTTATCCAGGAGGTCAGGTTAGATTATCATAGTGGTCTTGGGGTGGGATGTACAAATAGGGTGCTACCAAATTCGTGGTCCATTTTGGTCAATTTCATGGTCATAGGATTTTAAAAATCATAAATTTCATGATTTCAGCTATTTAAACCTGAAATTTCATGGTGTTGTAATTTTAGGAGTCCTGACCCATAAAGGAGTTGTGGGGGAAGTCGCAAGATTATTGTACGGGGTGTGTGTGTGTGGTACTGCTACCCTTACTTCTGGCGGAGCTGTCTTCAGAGCTGGGCAGCTGGAGAGTGGTGGCTGCTGGCTGTGAGCCCAGCTCTGAAGGCAGAGATGCTGCCAGCGGCGGCACAGAAGTAAGCATGGCATGGTATGGTATTGCCACCCTTACTTCTGCGCTGCTGCCTGCAGAGCTGGACCCTCAGTCAACAGCCGCCACTCTCCGACAGCCTAGCTCTGAAGGCAGCATCACAGAAGTAAGGATGGCATGGTATGGTATTGCTACCCTTACTTCTACGCTGTTGCTGGCAGGGCGCTGCCTTCAGAGCTGGGTACCTGGCTAACAGCCGCTGCTTTCTGGCCACCCAGATCTGAAGGCAGCGCAGAAGTTAGGGTGGTAATACTGCGACCCCCCCAAAAATAACCTTGTGATCCCCTGCAACTCCCTTTTGGGTCAGGACCCCTAATTTGGAACAGCTGGTCTCCCCTGTGAAATCTATATAGTATAGAGTAAAAGCACACAAAAGATCAGATTTCATAGGGGGAGACCAGATTTCACGGTCCATGATGCATTTTTCATGGCCGTGAATTTGGTAGGGCCCTATGTATAAACACTATACACGCCAACAGGGTAGCGGCCATGATGGGGTAATGGGCAGAATAGTTACTTCCCCAGTTCTGACTAAGTGGCTGACCACCAATAGCTGAGATAAAAGGCTACTCCTAGAAAGAGAAGCCTCCTATAGATGGGGGATTCCAATGGAGAGGAGTTCCAAGGGAAGAGGAAGGAGAACTTCCAGGAAAAGGAACTTATGAAGAAATGTTCCTGATAGCTTGAGGAGGCCAGCCTGCAAGGCGCTACATGCTGTCACAGCGGTCGAGGGGGACTCCACATTAGCCAGAAGATAGGAAATGGCTGAGTGAAACAGCAGAGAGTCTATGGAAGCATACCCTCGCTGCTTAAGACAGGGTCCTTGGTCTGGAACCCAAAGGAGAGGGAGGGTCTGGGTTCCCCTACTGATGCCCCTGGGAATGGAGATAAAAAGAGGGACAAGGACTATCAAGTCCCAGGTGGGGTTGAAGGCCTGAGACAGGGTTATTAGACTTTTGTTTTATTGGATTCTTTTTACCCTAAAAGGGATGGGGTATAAGCAATGGGGCTGGAGGGCTAAGTCATGAAAAGGAGCAATCCACCGGAGGCTTGGAGTAGCCATTCACTGGGGTGCCAGAGCCAAAAAAGCTGCTACACCATGTTTGGCCACTAGGAAGCACTTTGGCCAGTGAGTGACCCTTCTATAGGTCCTTCTGGTCATAAAAATATATGAATCTATTAAGTGCTTTGCTAATTTGGAGCTTAAGTAATGCAGGGTTCTGAAATACCTCCTTATTTCCACAGGTGGTCCTTCCAGAATAGTGTCTGGGCAGTATGGTATGATTTGTCCTGCTTTTTTTCTATGCTATACCAATTGTGTATGTTAAAAAATGGACTTCACTCTCCAGAGGTGTTGATCCTGCATCTTTCACCACATCTAAACTCGCTCAAGCAAAAATGGATAAAATAAAAGGATTATTTTACTGTATCCACTCTGCTGTGACTTTGCACATTAAACAGTTGTTTGAAATGTTAAAAAATAAAAAGGTTTCCAAGAGAAACACCTTTTAAATGCTATAATTATAGCAACAATATTATTAGTCAAGACAGAGCTTTTAAGAAGATGAAGTATTTGGAAACTGTATTGTAAGCTGATAAGACTGTATGACTTTAGCACCATATTTGCTCTCTGGTACATCCCAGAGAACACAGTGGAAAATTAGAAGCATCCCATTAAGCAATACTCAATGTGAATGAATGTTTAACAGGAAAATAAAATAGTTAACAACCTTTAAAAAAGGGAAGTAACAGGCGTCTTTAAAAATATCAGGAGTGGGTCCTTTATGGGAAACTCAGAATAAAAAATGTTTGGACTAAACTCAAAATGTTATGAAAAGCACTCTTAAGTAATGACACATATCAGCAGTATTTGTAACTATAAGAACAATGTGATAAATTTTAACCGCAGGGGATCCAGTTTTGCGGGAAGTGCCTAATACACAGACATCATTTATAGGTTTCCAGTTATGACCTACGTCTAAAAGACATTTTAATGATAACTAGAGAAAGTAGATGGATTGTCTTCCCAGAGTGTTGAAGGTCCTGTTTGTTGTCATCCTCAGCTTCCATAAAGACCAGAGATTTGCAAAGGTACTCTTCAGCCTTGCTATCAGTGTGCAATACCAAAAGGATGGAATTATCTAAGATAAAACATGCCAGAGACATTCACTCCTCAGGATTTCCTGTGGGAGTCTGACCAAAATAAAGCAATATTAATAAATATAAATTCTGGAACATTATTATCAACAGAACTATGTCATGCAGTTTACCCTTGAATTCTTATAACCCCACTAGTTTTCTCAGGCAGTTCAAACATTTAACTGCAACCGGTCAAAGTGTTAGACCTCCCCACTGGGACAATTGTTCTAAATTACATTAAAGGCTCAAAGGCTTTGATAGACATGCCAAGGCAAGGAGTTTAATTTACTGAATGTTTTAACTCTCTGAACTAATGTGGGATCAGGAGTCCCCCTACCCATAGCTCTTAAAAATACTTCAGAACTAGATGCAATCTGGAAGCATATTAGTGCCAAAAATATGTGATAGCCCTCTCTTTGACTCTGTCTTTACCGTTTTTATTTTCATTTTCTTGGAGGTGGTGGGTAGTGGGAGCATAACAAATGCAAATTTCCTAGGGAGAGTGAACTGGGTTGGATAAATAAATCCCAACCAACCAGAATTTTCATTGAAGATTTGAAGTGAATTAACCTCTTTTTGAGATATGAAAACCTCTGGCTATTATTTTTCCAAGTTGCCCACTACTGCACTTCCTGGTTTTGGTCTGGCCTAGAAGTGGAAGTAATCAAAATTAAGCCATGGAAAAAAACTGCTCTTAGAAAAAACAGGAAACAATACAAATCTCATGAGAAATCCTCATCTAATGGGATTTCTTAGCCAAGAAAATTAGATTAGTTTATCACAGAAAAATAGTGTATAACAAGCTGAAAGCCCATTCCGTTGCATGGGTGTAATTCACAAAGTCATGTGCGTCTGTATACAAATATGTATGGGAACAGACCACAAATGCTATTGATGACTGAACCTCGTGATATTCTAAACAAAAAGAACACTCAACCATACTTGTAGCTGTTTCCAGTGTGTCACACTGACTCAACAGACCTTCTAAGCTTCAGAGTGGCACACGGACAGAGTGACAATCCTGGAATCTTATTACATGCATACTATTATAATTACACATGAACAGAGAGAGGCACCATCTGACTAAAGGTTTGGGGTTTATTTCTGAGATTTCCTTAACCTTCCACATTACACAAAGGCTTGGGCATGCTGCACATACAAAGTCTAAGGGTACGTCTACACTACCCGCCGGATAGTAATCGATCTATCAGGGATCGATTTATCACATCTAGTGTAGATGCGATAAATCAATCCCCGATCACTCCGCTGTCGACTCCTGTACTCTACTGTGGCGAGAGGCGGAAGCGGAGTCGACAGGGGAGCGGTGGCAGTCGACCCCGCGCCGTGAGGATGCGAGGTAAGTCGACCTAAAATATGTTGACTTCAGCTACACTATTCTCGTAGCTGAAGTTCCGTATCTTAGGTCGATTCTCCCCTCCCTCCCCAGTGTAGAACAGGCCTAAGAGTGCATCTACACTTCGAACTGGGGGTGTAATTCCAAGCTTGAGGAGATATACTCGCACTAGCTCTTGGAGGGATATGTACACAGTTTGCTAGCCACTC
The DNA here is from genome assembly GCF_013100865.1 of Trachemys scripta elegans. NCBI lineage: Eukaryota > Metazoa > Chordata > Testudines > Emydidae > Trachemys > Trachemys scripta. The sequence continues at coordinate 105,033,270 of NC_048300.1, forward strand.
CCTCCTGCCACTCAAGCCACCATGGCTACGTTCTATTTTTATCACACTAGCTCCATGAGAACTAGTGCATGTATTTCTCCTCAAGCTGGGAACTGCACCCTTAGCTCGAAGTGGAAACATACCCTGAGTAGTGCAGTACTTAGTGTCTGTTCCAAAATCTTAAGTGAATGTTTAGAACCATAGCAGTTACAGACCATACTGCATTTATATGTACCTATTTGTCCAGTGGCATTATGGGTACTGTTCTTTCATATGATTCAATGCTAATTGTTTTGATTGTTGATATTTCAGCTTCTATTTTATTTTGGTTATTTGGCTTGTTTTTTAAACTAAAGTCAGTTAACTCAAGGTCACTGTTAACTCTGTGTTAACTACATTATGGCTGAGACAAGTAAATCTTGTGGACATGTTTGATACTGAGAGTTGGTTTAAAAGTGAGCTGTGAGTTGCTGGGTTATGTTATGGCTAATATTGTATCTCGACTAGTTGAGAATAAATTTTTACAGAATGTACTACAAACCAACTGAAGAAACCGCTGAAAAATAAATTTGCTATAAACCTTTTTATTCCAATTCCTAGCTAAGGGTTAGATTATGTCTCCCAATCAATGGGAGTTGCATGTTCCAATAGGAGAACATAATTTTGTCCTAATATTTTTTCCCCCAAGCAATGGTAAGCAATGAAAGGATTAGTTTTCAATAAATATGTACTATAGATAGGTGCTTGCAAGAAAATGATGAAAGCACCTTTACTTTAACAAAGCTCCTGTGAACGTCATAAAACCTAAACAATATTTCTGTGGTGAAACTGTTATTTCAAAGTTGACTCTGTACATGACTTTTTGGATTAAATTAAGTTTATTTGAAGGTTTCAGTACACCTGCTTAGTTCTCTGGAGCTCAAACCCACATATATCTGTCTAACAAATAACCCCTAACATTTCTATTATTAGATAAGAGAAAAATATTTTGTTTTTTGTTAATTTGTTTGCTTTGTGCATTTAATGGCATTTTGTGTATAGCCAATTTCATTGTTCTGCCTGTCTACTGAGTCAGATTCATAGATTCATAGATTCGAGGTCCCTTCCAGTCCTAGAGAGGTCATCGAGTCCAGTCCCCTGCCCGCATGGCAGGACCAGATACTGTCTAGACCATCCCTGATAGACATTTATCTAACCTACTCTTAAATATCTCCAGAGATGGAGATTCCACAACCTCCCTAGGCAATTTATTCCAGTGTTTAACCACCCTGACAGTTAGGAACTTTTTCCTAATGTCCAACCTAGACCTCCCTTGCTGCAGTTTAAACCCATTGCTTCTGGTTCTATCCTTAGAGGCTAAGGTGAACAAGTTTTCTCCCTCCTCCTTATGACACCCTTTTAAATACCTGAAAACTGCTATCATGTCCCCTCTCAGTCTTCTCTTTTCCAAACTAAACAAACCCAATTCTTTCAGCCTTCCTTCATAGGTCATGTTCTCAAGACCTTTAATCATTCTTGTTGCTCTTCTCTGGACCCTTTCCAATTTCTCCACATCTTTTTTAAAATGCGGTGCCCAGAACTGGACACAATACTCCAGCTGAGGCCTAACCAGAGCAGAGTAGAGCGGAAGAATGACTTCTCGTGTCTTGCTCACAACACACCTGTTAATACATCCCAGAATCATGTTTGCTTTTTTTGCAACAGCATCACCCTGTTGACTCATATTTAGCTTGTGGTCCACTATAACCCCTAGATCCCTTTCTGCTGTACTCCTTCCTAGATAGTCTCTTCCCATTCTGTATGTGTGAAACTGATTTTTCCTTCCTAAGTGGAGCACTTTGCATTTGTCTTTGTTAAACTTCATCCTGTTTAACTCAGACCATTTCTCCAATTTGTCCAGATCATTTTGAATTATGACCCTGTCCTCCAAAGCAGTTGCAATCCCTCCCAGTTTGGTATCATCCGCAAACTTAATAAGTGTACTTTCTATGCCAATATCTAAGTCGTTGATGAAGATATTGAACAGCGCTGGTCCCAAAACAGACCCCTGCGGTACCCCACTCGTTATGCCTTTCCAGCTGGATTGGGAACCATTAATAACAACTCTCTGAGTACGGTTATCCAGCCAGTTATGCACCCACCTTATAGTAGCCCCATCTAAATTGTATTTGCCTAGTTTATCGATAAGAATATCATGCAATACTGTATCAAATGCCTTACTAAAGTTTAGGTATACCACATCCACAGCTTTACCCTTATCCACAAAGCTCATTATCCTATCAAAGAAAGCTATGAGATTGGTTTGACATGATTTGTTCTTCACAAATCCATGCTGGCTGTTCCCTATCACCTTACCACCTTCCAAGTGTTTGCAGATGATTTCCTTAATTACTTGCTCCATTATCTTCCCTGGCACAGAAGTTAAACTAACTGGTCTGTAGTTTCCTGGGTTGTTTTTATTTCCCTTTTTATAGATGGGCACTATATTTGCCCTTTTCCAGTCTTCTGGAATCTCTCCCGTCTCCCATGATTTTCCAAAGATAATAGCTAGAGGCTCAGATACCTTCTCTATTAGCTCCTTGAGTATTCTAGGATGCATTTCATCAGGCCCTGGTGACTTGCAGGCATCTAACTTTTCTAAGTGATTTTTAACTTGTTCTTTTTTTATTTTATCTGCTAAACCTACCCCCTTCCCATTAGCATTCACTATGTTAGGCATTCCTTCAGACTTCTCAGTGAAGACCGAAACAAAGAAGTCATTAAACGAGAAAAACAAACAAATGTGTCACAATAATGGCATATATATTTATATACAGCAAAACGAGCAAAATCCCATCAGGGTAGGATGGCCAGCCAAGCAGTTCCAAGTATTAGATGTCCAGCTTGCTGAAATCCAAAACTCTTAGTCACCTACCTAAAAATCTCCACCTACCTAAAATTCCATTCACGGGGCCTGTGGTAGTCTGGGGCTGGCTCTCCTTCATGGTCCACACCAGCCCACAGACCTCAGGGTTTGGTGTTTTTTTTGTTTTTGTTTTGCTTTCCTCTAGGTATACCCAGTTGATCCAGCAAGCAAACCATGCTACAACGGAAAGCATTTAGCCTGAGCCCACCCCACAGAATCACACAGGGTTCAGAATCTCCATGTAGGGAACCCAGAAAAAAAGTAAAAGAAGGATCTTTGGACAGAGTCCCTAGGCTACTGCTCCTGGGCTTTAAGACACAGCTGTCTACCTTTTAGTTTTAATTCCATTCCTGAACTAGAGTTCACTACCTGTGAAGTTAGGATGACCCACTTACTCCAGGGCATATCCTGCACAATTCCTATGCCCTTTCATGAGTACAGTTACGTTAACAATCTGTTAGCATTTATACAGTCAGAACAAAAGCAACAAAATGTAGCATTCGTAACTATGAATAAGTAACGTAAATGAGGCTCTCTCAATCTGGCTTGTCACCTATAGAGGGAGCAGAAAGTTCCACCCTCTAAGCCTTCTAGCTCTGCGGTGCTTACATTAAAAACAAATGCCACTGGTATCACAATCTGAAAGGTGCAGAGAGATTCAGCTTCATAGTCTATTTTCTGTTTGTGACATACAGATATTGAAGCTAGAAGACTATTTTTCTCACTGCTGAAATACCATCCTATATACATGTGTGCCAGGTTGTTTCATATTTTGCAATAGATGTCAGTAACAAATCTATAGCTCAAATCTCAAATCCACCAGAAGCCAAATTACCTCTTACTTGATTTGCTCAATATTTATTTCAATTGTATTAGACCTTCTGATACAAAGATATTAAATCTTAACAGTTTAATGTTTTCTTACTGAAAATGATCACATTGTTTAATATTACTAGTGGTAAAATATTTTTCTACAACTCTATTATCTTTAGCTTTTTCCACCCTCACTCTTTTGGGTTACACTTACCCATCTCCCACAGGACAACATCTAATTGCTCCTTGACTGACCTTCTGCCTTGTCCCAACAACTTTGCCGCAGAGGTCATTTCACCAATCCATTATTCTTAAAGAGAGAAGAGAGTGCTTCCTAATGTAGAAGCTTCTGTTCCTGTTACTGCTCAATTGATTAAAAGGGAGTGATTCATAGCTAATGACCATCTTCTAACAAATATCCGGTGGCAAAGCTTTTATTAAAACAGTGATTTAAAAAACAAACACAGAGGTATGTTAATTTTCAGAACCAGAAAAGGTTACAACTGGCTCTTTAATGGCAAATTAAATCCTGTACTATATTGTCATGTATTCTCCTCATTGCCAAATGTGGTTTTCCAATGAATGACTACTCCAACATAAAAATCTGCCTTCAAAAAATTATGACAAGGTAGAAGCTATCTTAAACTGTGTGATCTTTGTAGGAAAACAAGAACAAAAATGCTGTTTCTTTTAATTAAGAGACGATTTAAGTTCAAAAATTTATGGACAAATTTTGTTCACACATGTACCCTGTAAATCAGGATAGAATTGGTCCTTAACAGTGTTCCTTGGCTGAGTTTCCTCAGTAGGGGTCTAATCCAATGCCCACTGAAATAAACGGAAAGACTCCCACTGAATTCAAGGGGCATAGGATTAGACCCTATGGTTTAGGTAATTTGAAACTTTAACTGGAGATGTTTAATTAATTGTTCTGGTTGCAGAAACTGAAGCTGCTAATAAAGAGCCAAATTCAACTCTGAAATATACCTAGATAAATTTGGAGTGACTCCATTTTGAAAGGCATCCTCAAGGAAATGTGTTTTGAGAAGAGATTCGGAGGAGAAAACAGAGGTTGTTTGATGCACAAGATTTTCAAACAATTGACTCTTTAACTTGGATTTCAAGTAGTAGCCAGTGTCAAAAGTGATAGAAGATAACTAAGGTTGAAATCCTGAACCCAGAGAGGTCAATTGCCGAACACCCATTGACTGCAACAAAGCCAGCATTTCACCCTAAACGACTGCTTCTAATTTGGCTGGTAGTTCCACTATAAACAGTACTATAACACATAATATTCAGTTCTTAAAAATAATCAAAGAAGAGGAGGACTGTTTTGTTTTCCTAAAACATTATATTGAGGTTCCATGTATAAAGGGTTAATCAATTATTAATAGTTGTTTTACTATACAGTTAATCAATTGCTATAGATTGGTATAAAGTCCAACAGATAAACTGGTTGCTAATAACAATGTCTTATAAATCCTTCTACTGATGCATTTATAGCCACTGATACATATGCTACTTGTGTCTGTGACATGCCTATAACATATAATCATTTTATAAACCCTTTGTAAACCATTTATACATGAAACCTCAATATAAAGTATGACCAAAAACCCCTCAACTGCAATGCCAGTACATTTTATCTTTAGTTCATCCTGTGAAGCATTTCAAAGGCATGATTTGTCTGGGAGTACAGTGCCAGTTTTGTTCCTTTGTGGGAGTTTTTGCTCTAATTTTATTCATTTGTGTAGTTTTCCCTTTACAAATACATCACTCACTAAACTATTAAAAGCAATATTTGCAGAAGGTCTTCAAAATAATGACAAATAACAAACAATCATTTAAAAAAACAGTAACCATTCATCAAAATTACAAACTAGAAGTGTATTTCCTCCAACTAATACATGGGCCACTTCACCCTGGCATAGATAAATCATGAATCAGCCAAGGGGTTAGTTAGTGCTGCTGGTTTCTGCTGAATTGAAAAGCAAAGAGGCTTTCTGAAAGATACATTTCCTGAACAAACAGGGATAGTGGGATTTATTTATGCTTTAAATGTTGAAGCCTTTGCCCTGAGATAAAGATAAAAGGATGGAAATATATTTGTCCTGATGTCCTAGTGGAAACTGTTCAGAGCATGGTATTCCCAATTTTATAGGCCAGTGGAGACAGGAAAAAAGATTTCTGTGATGTTTGTAGTGATACAGTCCACAGAAAAAAACCTTCCTATGAACAAGCAGAGAGAGCAGAGACTAGTGCTAAAGCAAACAATGAAACAAGCCCTTGTGTCCTACATACTGACAAAATTGTAGGCACAGGGATTAAAATGTTTCATCCCAAGTATCCAGTATCTCCCAGAAGGACTAGAATAAGAGGAAATAGGAAGCATGAGGTTAAGAATTTAGTGAGATTGGAGAGATAGTCAAAGACTTGGATGGATTAGATTGTCTGCAACTGATTACTAGGAGGATGTCCCTAAGGTCTCCACAACATCAGCACTAGAGAACTTTTCTGCAGTCGAGAAGTGGAGTAACCGGTGTGATGAGTCATGAAATGTGTATGTGTGTGTGAGAGAGAGTAATATAGATGTATACATGGACTTTCAAAAGTTACAAGTAACTTTGGGTGTTTCCATTTTTAGAGTACCCTATTTGACATCTTAAAGTGAGCTGATTTTCAAAATGTGCTGAGTACCCACCCTCTGAAAATCAGGCCCCTTTAAGGTGTCTTACGTTGGGATCGCAAAAATTTGAAACACCCTAAATTACTAAAAAGAACAGGAGTACTTGTGGCACCTTAGAGACTAACAAATTTATTAGAGCATAAGCTTTCGTGGACTACAGCCCACTTCTTCGGATGCATCTTATGCTTATGCTCTAATAAATTTGTTAGTCTCTAAGGTGCCACAAGTACTCCTGTTCTTTTTGCGGATACAGACTAACACGGCTGCTACTCTGAAACCTAAATTACTAGTCACTTTTGAATATCTTGACCATATAGATATACATATATTAATATGTGTAAATAAATTACGAATGAGAGAAAAATCTGAGAAAAGAAGGAAAAACAAGGAAATAGAAAATCTAGCCTGAAAAGAATAGTCACAGATCAAAGATATAAAATGTAAAGTGACATTATTTTGCATTTCATTAAATGCTGTGACACAGTAGGACTAATGTTGTTTCACCAGATCCTGAGAGAGAGATTCAAGGAGGAAGGAACCAAATGCCGTAATTGTTTAAGGCTATCATTCTAATATAGTCTTAAAGTTAGAGGTTAACCAGGACTTTAAGAAAAAATGGGCCTGAGCCACAAATTTGGAATGCGAATCCAGAACCAAGCTTTCTAAAAATTAAGGTGGGTTTGGATCTAAATTTTTGGCTCAGCCCCATTTCTAAGCACGGGTCTTCACTACAAGATCGACCCTACTGCAATCGATGCAGCAGGGATCAATTTAACAGGTCTAGTGAAGGCCTGCTAAATTGATGGCAGAGTGCTGTCCTGTTGACCCTGGTACTCCAGCTCTCCGAGAAGAGTAAGGGAAGTTGACCGGAGAGCGTCTCCTGTTGATGCAGCCCAGTGAAGACACTGGGGTAAGTTGACCTAAGCTATGTCGACTCCAGCTATGTGAATAACGTAACTGGAGTAGCATAACTTAGGTCAACCTACCCCCGTAGTAAAGACAAGCCCTCAGTATAAGTATCTGATGTTTTTTGGGTTAATTTGGGTTTTTGCTTTTAATTTGCATTAACACACTATTCAAGTAAATGATGCTACTGTGCCTGCAATACCAAAGCAGGTGCCAGAGGAAGCATGGTGTTTGTGTCAGCATTTGTCTTCCCATGTTACAATACACAATAAAATATAATCACCATCATATATTCTATATATGATATCAACCCGACATTACCAAGGCCCCAGTCCTGCAAACACTTCTGCACATATTAGATTTGTAGACGAGTAGTCCCACTGAGGGGACTTCTTGTGTGTGTAAAGTTTAGCATATGCATAAGCGTTTGCAGGATTAGGCCCAAGTCACAAATATCCCAAACTCCTTTCATAACCAGTCAATTAAAAATGGAAAATAGAAAATAATCTTCAGACAAAACTTGTCCCACTTGTGAATTACATGCCACTTTAGATTTTGTTTCTCACAGGAGCCTGCTGATTTGTCATCTTCTTTATGCAATGTCTATTAATCTGAAAGTTTTATTTTGCAAGTACAAAAAGTGAGATCTAAGATGATGTATTAAGGCATATAAGTAATCAGGAAAAAATGCAGTTTAGCCCATGTATTCTCTGGAACTATGTATAAATATTTACAAATTATAGAGTTAAATCCAACTTGTTTTGTAAATGAAATAGATTCTGCTTTTTGATGGGAAACATCAAACTCCAGAGAGCATGGGAGAATGAGGCATGAAACCCTTTTGAAAAGGACTCCCATACTCTTACAAAATCAAGTATTATGCAGTTTTCAACTTTTTGCATATTTTAGTTGTGAATACACCCACACATCCATGCATTCATGGAAGCATCTTTTGCAGAGATTTTTTTTTTTTTGCACTTACCAGTTTCTTTGTAAACAATTTAACAAAAAAATAGTTTGCAAGGGACTGCTCTGTACAAATGAGAGCACATCTGTGGCACAGGCAGTAAAAGTCAACAGTTAATTAATTGTTAAGGGCTTTGGTCATCTAAAACTTTGGCTCTGTATGTACTGTATGAATCATGGTTTGTGATCCCTAATTTCCAAAGAAGTCAACATTTGGCCCTCCATTTCAGCCCTTTCCCTCCTTCCCATTATCATCCCTCCCCATACACACCCACGCCCAATTGTGAAGAAGCTAAAAACAATGGCCATATATGGAAAATGGTCAATTCATACATCAGTGAACTGTACTGAGCATGATCAATGAATACTGTAGTCTGAAATATAGAGCTCTCTCCCAGGCTGATTTAAATAACTCCCTGATAGAAGAGCCTTTAAAAAAAGAAACAAAATGTTAACACACCAAAAAGAAAGACAAAAAAGAGGAAAAAATAGAACAAAATAAAGCCAGTAAAAGACTATGTACAGTTTTTAAAGAAATTGTAGCTTGCTTTTAGCTACTCAGTATAAATCAATGGCTTCCAGTTACAGAAATCAGAATTTGATTCAATCAGTCTGTTGCTATGTGATAACTATCATGTTGAAAAACAACATCTCACAAACTGTGAGCCTTGTCACATCACTTTGATCTCTGAGACCCTAGATCTATGGGGAATACAATAAAATCTTCCACAGCTTCTGATGACTTGCTCAGTTGCATTTGTTGAGGAAAGATCTACAGCATGTAGTGTGTATGGATGCCATTTTTTTTTTTTTTTTTAAACACAAAATGGATCCAGCCGTTAGCAAAAACAGGCCAAACTCTACAATCTTTACTCAGGCAAAACTCCTATTGAAGCCAATGGCAGTTGTGCTTGGATAAGGAATGACAAACAGCTGCATGTTTTGCAATAATAAACTTAAAACTGCATTTTAATCTGCAAGATACCCTTTGTCCAAAGGAATTCCATGTGCTTACCAGAAGCCTGCTAACAGCAACTAGTGAAAAACTGTAACAGGCTGGCTGACCTTTTAAGGCAAGCTGGTCTCACCTTTGCCCATGACTTAGCAGCTATCCCTCAGCCTCACTGATGAGGGTTAATTAACAACATAAGGGCTAATTAGTGACCCCCAGCTGGGGGTAATGGGGCTTAATTAGAAAGACTGACACCCCAGTTGTGGTGGTGAAGCAGGGAGAGTACTACTTTGATGGAGCTGGGAAGTCAGTAGGGTGGAAAATCCTGGGAGGAGGAACAAGGAGAGTCCCACTCTGGGAAAAGCCTGAGGAAGTCAGGTTGAGAGATCCACAGGGAACAGAGGGAGGAGCCCTGAGCTAGGCCTACAAAGATAAGGAAATAAAAGAGAAGCCCAGGAGATACCCAAAGGCTATTAATTATAAGAGAAATTTTGCAGCAGGCAGATCCCTTAGGAAAGCTGTAGGAATCTTTGGGAAAGGGAGGCAGTAGGGGACTCCTTCTGGAGAAGAAGCAAGGTGAGAGAAGCCCTGCAGTTGCCAGGAGAAGGGGTCAAGAATCAGAGGACTTTAGTGGAGCCTGAGAGAGGCAGATCGGCAATTAGTTTGGGTATTTGAGTTGGACCTTTACTTACCCCAAAAAGGGAATGAACCATTGTGTGAGTTGGCCAGAAGGAAGCGTCACAGAAGATCCAGCGAGTGAGTCTGGGGAAGAGGCTGGCAGGGAATGGTCATGGTGGCTGAGAAAGTGGCCGCAAGGGAGGGTATGAGAGGCAAAGTGCCTATAAGGTGTGTCTAGGTTGGGGGGAGGGTGCCCTTGAGGTAAGGACACGGGTTTACAAACACCTAGTAATACTATCCAGTAATTAAAGTTGACACAGCTGAAACAAAACATAAACCCACAAATAGCCCTTCCTCATAACAAACAAGAAATAAAACAATCAATATAGGATAAAGGAAACAACAAGGAAACAAAAACATCTTGAATTTCTCCCCGAAAGGTTCCACAGATGTGCATGTACCCATGTAAGATAAGTAGAAATAGCATGTCATGGACCCTCAACAAAGAAGCTCCGTTCCCCAATCCTTTTGAGATTACACAAAGATACAATCAACATTTCCAACCCTGTTGATCTTAACCGCCCTTCTGAGTCACAGGAAATCAGACATCCCTCCTGTAGATCAGTGCTATATTATTTAAGGTTATGAATACTCATATTTATATTCTGTGGGGGCAGAATCTATAGTAGAGCTCAGCCAATCATCGTCACTGTGATACAAAGAAGGGGGAGCAACTCTTTCTAACCCTCCCCCTTTTATGCCACTGAGGGCCAGATCTTCTATGTTTGGCTCCTATTTGTTTTTAGAGGCAGAGTGTAGCATGGAGCCCAAAGTGTTTAACCTAGCCTAGATGTCACAAAGGTATTGGCTGAAGATGGACTAGCTGACCTAATAGATCTTTTCCATCTTGAATTTTCATGTTTTTATGGCTTAATGGGGCAAGGTCCAAATCTCGGGAAAAGGTTACAGATTCTAAATTTTTTCAGAGATGAAAAAGCCATTCTTAACCACTGCTGAGGTATGTTCTTTCATGTTCCGCTCACAATCAAAATCACTTTCCAGGCTGCAAACTTTAACCTGTCTGCCAACAGATAGGGTCTCCATTGAACAGTCAAGATACTCTAACTACATGCTTCCTTGAAATAATGTGGTAATGATTTCAGGAGACATCCCCTAGGATTTCTGGTTTCAAAAATTAGTTACTTTAAAAACAAGATTTTAGCTGCAAGTTGAAAGATCAGGATCCCTTTAGACGATCCTTTGAGAAATGATTTTTGGAGCTTCTCGGTATTGAAGAAAAGATCACATCTTGTTTGACTCACCAGAAGTAAACAAAGCCAACCAAGGAAGCTCTATCTATCCTAGTGCACATGTCCAGCTTTGTTTATTGTAGGACACACAAACAGTCACTTTAAAATAAAAATACCTGTCTGGCTGCTGCTGCAAAGATCACTTGTAAAGAGAGGAATGTCACGGGGAGAACTCTGACCTCTAAACCTGCAACAACAAAAAGGCCAAATTTTCAGAAAGTTATTTTTGAAGTTTAAATAAACCTTGACAGACTCCCCTTAAATTTCTTTTCCAGCGAATAATTTTCAGCTAGGGAAATATTGCTTCCTAGAGAAGATGAAAATATTTCCATTTTCCTTCTGTCTAGTGCAGTATTATAAGATCATTTGACCTATCAGACAGAGTGGAAAATCTCTGTTAAACTCAGTGTTATTAGTTGGGTAGTGTTTCACATTTCTCTGTTCTCTGCTCCCTTTTTCTCTCAGCATTTCTTCCTTGTCACGCTGGCTCATTCCCTTTCACAGACTATGTGGAAAAGGTTGAATTATATGTTTACATTTTTCTTTTTAGTCCAACTACAGCATTAAGTGGGAACAGTGACAATACTTTCTTAGGGGAAAATCCTGCCTGGGCATAGAAGGGGTAGGCAGTGGAACACCATGGAGGCTTATGAGTGAGGAATTCTCATTCTCCAAGACACTGCAATAGTGTCCATGCTGATTATGTCCCACCTCCAACATCTAAAGAATTATAGAGAACCTGAACCTTTTCTTCCTTCATGTTATCCTACCACACATACCCTCTATATAGACCTTAACCAAATTTCAGGAGGGCCAAGGAGCAGTGGGAGAGGGAAAATATATAAGCCCTAGGCTAATTAAGGCATGGTTCCCTATAGACTAGGGAGGATTGTTACAGGTTAATTGAAGCACCTGTAGTCAATTAAGGTCCTGTCAGGAACCTAATAAAACCCCCTGCTTCAGGCAGTTAAGGGAGGAAGAGAAAGGACTGGAGCTTGGAGGTGTGCTGTGAGAGTCTAGTGAACTGAAGTAAGGGAGACCCTGTCCCACTAGGGAAGGGAGATTCCCTTCCCCAGTGTCTAAGGACTGAAGGTGCCCCACCCAAGGGGGAAGAAGGTAAGATATGTGGGCAGAGTTATGGTGCGGTGCATGGTTCCAGCAACCACGCACTGCACCATAACAACTCTAACTCAGGAACCAACCCATGCAACAAACCTCGATGCCAACTCTGCCCACATATCTACACCAGCAACACCATCACAGGACCTAACCAGATCAGCTACAACATCACCAGCTCATTCACCTGCACGTCCACCAATGTTATATATGCCATCATATACTAGCAATGCCCCTCTGCTATGTACATTGGCCAAACTGGACAGTCACTATGCAAGAGGCTAAATGGACACAGGTCAGATATCAGGAATGGCAATATACAAAAACCTGTAGGAGAACACTTCAACCTCCCTGGCCACACAACAGCAGATGTAAAGGTAGCCATCTTACAGCAAAAAAACTTCAGGACCAGACTCCAAAGAGAAACTGCTGAACTCCAGTTCATTTGCAAATTTGACACCATCAGATCAGGATTAAACAAAGACTGTGAATGGCTTTCCAACTACAGAAGCAGTTTCTCCTCCCTTGGTGTACACGCCTCAACTGCTAGCAGAGCACCTCACCCTCCCTGATTGAACTAACCTTGTTATCTCCATACTGATTTATACCTGTCTCTGGAGATTTCCATTACTTGCAGCTGAAGAAGTGAGGTTCTTACCCACAAAAGCTTATACTCCCAATACTTCTGTTAGTCTTAAAGGTGCCACAGGACCCTCTGTTGCTTTTTACAGATTCAGACTAACATGGCTACCCCTCTGATACAGATAGAATAGTTATCTTTAAAAATGTGTTACTTCCTTTATAATACCTGAGTTAACTAAATAACTTTACCTCAGTATTTATATTGTTCAAGGCATTTTCTATAGTATGTATTAGAAAGGAAGAGTCACAGCAATAGTGGCACAGCTCAAGGACTTAACCAGGTATGTTCACAGGCACCATGATAAGCACCTGGTTTTCTGGTGGAGGGAAGGCAACATAAAGACTGAACCTCCCTGATCTCTCTGGAGAACAGAACAACAGGACAAAGATACAGTGTCTCTCTGGATGCTCAACAGGATCAGAAGTCAGGTGATTTCCTTTCCTTACCTGCAGAAGTTGAGATATGAGGAGTGGGTAAGTAGCATCATTACAGTGAGGAGACCAGTTTCATTGCCCTCAGGCTGCTCCTCCACTAGAAGAACTTTTGGGAAGCAGGAGTTGAAAAGATCGAGGCAGGCAGAAGAAACTCTGAGAATATAAAAAGATCTTGAAAAGGAAGAATAAAAACGTAGGGGGAGGGCAAATGAGGTACAGAGTGAGGGATTGAACCAGAGTGAAGGAGAGAAGGGCTTCCAATGGAGCCTCTAGAGTCAGTGGAGATTGGAGACAGAACCACTGGCCATCCCATGGTGTGGTGACAACATTCTCTCTCCCCTCCCCCTGCCGCACCAACAGAATATTCCCAGGAAAATGAAGTGAGAAGATCCGTAGTGTATTTGCCTCCCCAGAGCAGAGATCCCTCCTGTGGGGCTCTACTTACTACTTTCTAAAGCATAAATAAGGAACCTGAACTACATAATTTCTATTTGCTACTTTAACTATTTGTCTAGTAACATTAAGCTCAAAGAAGGAGTTTTGTCTGAGGAACACAACCTCCGTTATTAGCACCACATGTTCTGAGATAAAGAAAAGAATCTTTCTTATTTCAGAAATCTCATTTCTGAGTTGCCACCCCAGCCTCTGACTTTTTAACTTCTTTGCCATTTTGAATGGATTTCAAAACAAATCAACAGACACATAGTCTTCGGTTATTTTTGGCTAGTGTTGGATAAATGAATAGTCCAAAAAGTTTCTGACGTTGTGCCAAATGTCCATGTGCCTAAAGCTTAAGAGTCATGTTTTCCAGGAAACCTTGAAGTTTGCTGTGATTTATGCTTTTGATATTGTCATCCATTACTGTATTCAAAGGAGTTGTCTGCATAAAGGTTGATAGAGGGCAGTCAAACCTTTAGCATTGCACAAATTATATCATTAGGTGTCTGCCTATGGGTCGACTTGTTCTCAAGCCCCCAAAACTAAACACAGCTGAGATCTAAATCCTTTGACAAATGAAGGCCCTGTGCAAGGATCACGAATAACATATGGCAAATGGAATTTATAAACACTACCCTGCAGTACAATATACACCTGATAAATGGCAATCTACAATAATACTGTTGAAAAAGACACTTGATGCAAGCCTGATGCATGGCAGAGAAACATTAAGAGAAATTTATAAGACATTTCAAAGCGGACAATGGTTTTGTACAATTGCACTGTCGGCAATTTCTTGTGTCACATAAGGGCTGCATCCTTATTTGCTTGAACAAGGACATGAAAGAGGATAGTCATTTGGCCTGTCATGCCTTAAGTCTGTGGAGCCACGAGGAAGAAAGGTGGTAATAATTACGGTAGTGTAGACACAGATAGAACAAGAGACACACATAATGGAGATAGGAACAAACACAGGAAGGTTGAAAGGAGGATAGGAATGATGAGGTACTGCTTGAGTTTAATTTTTCAGGTGTATTTGTGGTAATAATAAATGTAACACCTTGCATGATTATAGTGCCTTTGTCTTAAGAGGTTCCAAATAATTTTGCAGTTAAATTGAAATATAAATTAAATGCAGGGATCACTTCACAGCCGTCTCTGGGGTGTAACACTTAAGTGAAACAGAGAAATATTGCCCAATGGTTTAGGACAAAAAGTGAAGGATGCTGCATCTGAAATGCCAGAGGGAATTTTTGTACACAAAATATAATTATCCCACTTGGAATTTGCTCAGGACACCAGAGTTAATGCTCCTGCTTTTGTGGAAAGTACCCTGGGATTCTTAATGATCAGAGGCCATTTCACAGCTCATTAAAAATTGATTTTTATGGGGGGGGGGGTATCTGGTTTGTTTTGCTTCAAAGACACCTAAAGTGATCAGTAAACATTGGCCTCTCCTCAGTTACTGGCTAGGGCATTTCAAGCCCAAAGGTAACAACATCTGAGTATATCTGCTCCCAGTGCGATACTCACTGGTAGCTAAACCCACTGACTAGCTACTCAAACCCACCTATAACCCTACTGTTTCAGGCTGCTTCTTTGCTGATTTGGGCTTAAATCAGAGACCCTGTTCCTTTTTGGGATCACGCACCCTGCCTGGATTTGGTCCTTTTATGTTTGCCACTTCTCCTCTGAGGCCCCAATTTAGCTGCACTCTGTCTGCAGCTCTTTAGCAGCTACTCAGTTGCTCCTGCAGCTCCTTGTCCCATTCATAGTAGCCAACGTGTGAAAATTATTTGAGGAACAATTCCCCAAATGAGCCTAGGGGCTGCCAGGTCCCCAGCCTCCAGGACTGTACTCAGCTGTGTGTATTCAGCTGAAATTTTGGTTTAATAAGTTTCCTAATTAGCAAGGGATACCTCCCGATACATCCTCACAGCAACTTATCTTTATAGTCATGTCAAAAGATCTAAAAATAAGTGATGGAAAACCCCAAAGCGTTTGCAGTTGAGATAAGCCTGATCCAGATACTTATCTGAACCAGTGGAGATTTCCCTGAGATTTCTTCATCACCCTCTTCAGACAGCCTACCCCCCTCGCCCTCTCCCCCCCCACACTTGGATCTGTCTCTCTGATGGAGGCTCACTGGCCAACTATCCCTCCCTCCATGTATGTTCCTAGAGGGATGATAGGTATGTTCCCCACCCTTCTGACACCATCACGGTGCAGCCTCCACTTGCCTTCCTTTTGGGTATGTGGAAGGGGGTTGTCTGCTTCTTCCACCCAATATTTTCTATCCCCCTAATTCATTCCCTGCCCCTGGTGCTGAAAATACATGGGGCAGGGATATGTCTTCCCCTGTCTTTGTTGCTCACCCCAATCAGTCAGTTCAGCTCTGGGCAGGGTGACTGATGTTTTTCTGTTCTGCTCTGCTCTGTACTTGCTGTAGGTGGCTCAGCAAAGAGAACCTGTTGGCTTCTTGCCCTACTGGCCACACACTGACATTGCAGTTTTAAACCACTCAGTCAGCAACGGAGCTGGAATTTTGGCCACATCTGTGAACTATGGAGCTGGCTGAAAACTACAATGTGTAGTTGGTTGGTTTTTTGTGAAAATCAGGGACAAATTTTACCTGAGAAATTTTCATAAAAAAAGTTCCCATTTTTCAACCAGCTCTAGAGAGACTAGCCTGCACCAGAGACTAGCCTGCAAAACCCATCATCTGAATTCCCCTGCCCTGCTGTAGTAGCCAGCTGCTCCTTCACAGTTCCTGGCTCCTACTTACAGCCTGTGGGATAGTCCCACCATCTTTGTTTTAGTTCCTTCCTAGCTTCCTGCTCTTGGCAGCTCCTCGCAACGCTCTGGGTTCTCTCCCCTCCCTAAGCTACCTCACATGATCCCTCAGCAGCATCTTTTGGCCTCTGTCTGGGTCTGTTCTATTAACTGCCCATCATTTTCTCCTGAAGCTAAAATGTAATATTTTGAAGTAGTAGTGTGAATTTATCAAATACTCCATGAGCACCTTATACTTGGTATATACTGGTACCTCTAGTCACAATTGTCCTGCATGGAGTACATTATGTAAGAGCCTTATCAAGAAATATAGACATTGTTTGAGATTTAAGAAAAGATGTATATTTAAATAATAATGACTAAACAGATGGCATTTCCTGGAAGTTAATGACTGTCTAGAACAGGTTTTTAACCAAGTTATGATTAATTACTAGGCGACGCCCATTCCAAACATCGTTATTGCAATTATAAACTGGGCAAAATTAAGTGAAGAAAACAAAAAGAATGTTTTGAATAGTTACACATGAACTACACATTGTCATCAATATAGTGTTATATTTACAGTATAAGTCTTATGAATTAAAGATCATGCAAGCCTTCTGTGTACAGTGCTCCCATTGACTTATAGTGGAACCTGCAGGACCCCACTTGATATGCCCTTCCAGCTTGAGTGTGAACCACTGATAACTACTCTTTGGGAACGGTTTTCCAACCAGTTATGCACCCATCCTATAGTAGCTCCATCTAGGTTGTATTTCCCTAGTTTTCTTATGAGAAGGTCATGCGAGACAGTAACAAAAGCCTTACTAAAGTCAAGATATACCAGGCCCTGGTGACTTGAAGACATCTACCTTGTCTAGGTAATTTTTAACTTGTTTCCCTATTCTAGCCTCTGATTTCACTTTCACTGGCATTCACTATGTCAGACTTCCAATTGCTACTAACGTTTTTTGGTGAAAGCTGAAACAAAAAAGTCATCTAGCACTTCTGCCATTTCCACGTTTTTTGTTGTTCCCAACTTCCCCATTGAAAAGGGCCGGCTCCAGGCACCAGGCAACCAAGCACATGCTTGGGGCGGCATCTGGTAAGGGGTGGCAAATCTTGGGATGGCGGGGGGCAGCACGGTGCGGAATTCCGCGGCGGGGGGTGCTCCACCGGCGTGGCGCGCGGCGCTCAGGGAGGGATTCTGCCGGCGTGGCGCTCAGGGAGGGGTTCCGGCGGTGCAGTGCTTGGGGTGGGGGTGGGCTCCGGCAGCATGGCGCTCGGTGGGGGGGCGGTGCGGGGCGTGGTCCAGCAGTGCTCGGCGGGTGGGGGGGGGGGGGCGCGGCGGGGCGGCGCTTTTTTTTTTGCTGCTTGGGGCAGCAAAAAAGTTAGAGCCAGCCCTGCCATTAAGTAACAGGCCTACCCTGTCCTGGGTCTTCCTCTTGCTTCTAATGTATTTGTAGACTGTTTTCTTGTTATCCTTTATGTCTCTAGCTAGTTTGATCTTGTTTTGTGCCTTGGCCTTTCTAAATATAACATACTTGTGTTATTTGTTTATATTCATCCTTTGTAACTTGACCCACTTTTTGTAGGACTCTTTTTGATTTTTTGGTCATTAAAGATCTCCTGGTCAAGCCAGGGTGATTCTCTTGCCATACTTCCTATCTTTCCTACACAGTGAGTTTGCTCTTGTGCCCTTAATAATGTCTCTTTGAAAAACTGCCAACTCTCTTGAACTGTTTTTTCCCTTAGACTTGTTTCCCATGGGATCTTACCTATCAAATCCCTGAGTTTGCTAAAGTCTGCCTTCTTGAAATCCATTATCTTTATTGTGCTATTTTCCTTTCTACCATGCCTTATAATCATGAACTCAATCATTTCATAATCACTTTCACCTAAGCTGCCTTCGACTTTCACATTCTTAACCAGTTCCTCCCTATTTGTCAAAATCAAATCTAGAACAGCCTCTCCCCTAGTAGCTTTCTCTACCTTCTCAAATAAAAAATTGTCTCCAATACATTCCAAGAACTTGTTGGATAATCTGTGCCCTGCTGTATTATTTTCCCAACAGGTGTCTGGGTAGCTGAAGTCCCCCATCAACCCCCAAATCCTGTGCTTTGGATGATTTTGTTAGTTGTTTAAAAAAAAGCCTCATCTACCTCTTCCTGGTTAGGTGGTCTGTAGTAGATCCCTACTATAACATCATGCTTGTTTTTTTTTTTTATTTTATTTTTTACCCCTTTTATCCTTACCCAGAGACTTTCAACAAGTCGGTCTCCTATTTCCATCTCAGCCTCAGTTCATGTGTATACATTTTTCATATATAAGGCAACACCCCCTCCATTTCCCCCTTGCCTGTCCTTCCTGAGCAAGCTGTACCTGTCTATAGCAATATTCTAGTCATGCGTATTATCCCACCAGTCTCTGTGATGCCAATTGTCATAGTTGTGTTTATTAACTAGCATTTCAAGTGCTTTCTGCTTATTCCCCACACTTCTCACATTAGTATATAGATATCTAAGATACTTATTTGATTTTCCCTCTATGTTCTCTCTTGTCTCTCCAATCCCTGCTGTAACAGTCCATGCTCCTTCCAGATTCCGACCCTTCTCCCATGTTTTTAACTTACCTGCGTTCTTCTTGAACTAGAAGGCCCTGTCACCCTATTATACTCTAGCATGTATAAGTAATAGCCAACGTGAATTTGTCAAGAACAAATCATTCCAAACCAATCTAATTTCCCTCTTTGACAGAGTTACTGGCCTAGTGGATGGGGGAAGCAGTAGACTTGATACGTCTTAATTTTAGTATGGCTTTTGACCCAGTCCAACAGGACCTTCTCATAAGCAAACTAAGGAAACTTATCTAGATGAAATTACTATAAGCTGGGTGCACAACTGGTTGGAAGACCATACTCCAAGAATAGTTATCAATGGTTCGGCGTCAAACTGCAGTGGTCTGTCCTGGGACTGGGACTATTCAATATTTTCCTTAATATGACTTGGATAATGTAGTGGAGGGTGTGCTTATAAAATTCACAGATGACACAAAGCCGGTTGGGGTTGCAAGCACTTTTGGGATAGGATTAGAACATTACCTTGACAAATTGGAGAATTGGTCTGAAATCAACAAGGATATGTGCAAAGTATTACACTTAGGAAGGACAAATCAAATGCACAGCTACAGAATGGGAAGTAACTGGGTGGTAGTGCTTCTGAAAAGGATCTGGGGCTTATAGTGGATCATAAATTGAATATGAGCTAATAATGTGATGTAGTTGCAAAACAAAGCTAATATTGTTCTGGGATATATTAACAGAAGTGTTGTATGTTACATTGAGGTTAGATATTAGGAAAAACTTTCCAACTATAAGGATAGTTAAGCTCTGGAATAGGCATCATTGGAGGTTTTTTAAGAACAGATTGGACAAACACTTGTCAGGGATGGCCTAGGTTTACTAGGTCCTGCCTCAGTGCAGGGGGCTGGTCTAGATGACCTTTTGAGGTCCCTTCCGATCCTACATTTCTGTGATTCTAAGCAGAAATCACTGGGGGAAATTCCGTGGCCTGTTTCACAAGTCAGACTAAATTACCACAATGGTCCTTTTGGGCCTTAAAACTATTAATATGTGCAATATATGCACATATATACACTTTAATTATTTTTATGTAGGTAACATAGGTTCCAGCTAACTCCATTTACCCCTACAGACATCATTAAGTGGCTGATTTCTTACAGGCATCACGGCAGAGGTGGATTTGAAGGGGAAGGTAGTGGTCTTATGTAGCTGTTCAGGGAGCACATGCCATGCATAGGAGTAATTCTTACTCACATGAATAATCCTAACCCACACAAGTAGTCCTTTTCACTTCAGTGGGACTCTTCATATGAGTAAAGCTTTTCAGGATCAGGCCCTAAATGTAGTTAACAGCTTGGAGTGAATCCCAAACTCTGAACATGTCTTCCATGCATGTTTTCCTTTAGTTTATTCCTGGCTTTGTATCACTACATTTTCTTCACCGGAAACATCTATGTTAAACATCACTGTCAAATCCAAGACAAGAGACACATTCAAAAGCACATCGAGGTTTTTTTTTGTTTTGTTACTATAAGTTGCCCACAGAGGGTCCCTTCATTCTGTTTGCTTGTTCCACTGTGTAATAGCTCAACTCGAGTATCAACAAGATAAGCTTTTAAAAGCAGAATATTCCCAGCTGTTGTGGTCAGACAGCAGCAGGTTCCTATCTGAGGACAGGAGAACAATCCAATGCACCCGTGGCAATGGCAGCGTCTGGAGGAAGCATGTGTTCTCTGTACACAGTAGCGAAGGATCCAATAGACAGCAATTAGCACCAGCAGAATGAAGATGAACAGTCATATACATAACCTTAATAAAAATGTCACAGAAGAGAAGTTTCACTATGGATCCATGTCAAGCCTTCTTT
This sequence comes from Trachemys scripta elegans, assembly GCF_013100865.1. Classification (NCBI taxonomy): domain Eukaryota; kingdom Metazoa; phylum Chordata; order Testudines; family Emydidae; genus Trachemys; species Trachemys scripta. The sequence goes on from NC_048300.1 coordinate 105,054,256, forward strand.
GTAGGAGAGAGAGAACTGTATTTCTTTATTCTGTTTTGCATTCATTTATATCCATATTTTTGACTTACTTAGGCACATGTTTTTTGCTGCCATATCATCCCTTTGATGTTTTATTTATTTTGTCATAGAACATTTTCACCATCAAAAAGCCCAGCATTCAAAGCAGTACAGTTCCATCATTTTACACCTACTTTTTATCTAGCCCAACATAATCACCTGAATAGATAATTTATGTAGGATTAATTAATCCATTTGCTGTCCAGGACCACCACCAGTTTTTGCAAGGATTTCCCCCCTTGAAACCAATGTATAGGATGAACCTGAAAATCTTTCTCTCCGGGTTGCTAGTTGAGTTCTAGAGCATGACAAAGATGATAAACCTCATCCCTGGTAAGCATAACTCTTGAAATACCCTCATTTAATTTTAGGAAAAAACTAACTATTGGGGAGTTAAATTCTGGAATAGGCTTCCAAAGGAGGTTATGGAATCCCCATCAATAATAGCTTTTAAGAACAGGTTGGACAAGCACCTGTCCATGATGGTCTAGGCTTACTTGGTCGTGCCTCAGCATAAGAGGACTGGACTTGATGACCTCTTGAGGTCCCTTTCAGCCCTACATTTCTATGCTATGCATAAAGTCATTAGCATATGTGAATATTTGCTATAACAGCATCTTACAGATTAGGAAAAGGAAGAATTCCAAATGAAAAAGAGTTTGGAATTCTTCAGCCTTCTGTGCGGTCCTTTTTCTGCTAAAACTGTCTAATGTCTACAAGGCCATGGAAGGGAGTGAACGGAAGGACCCATGATTCAATCCCTGAAATACTTGTGCCAAAAAAACAAATTTAACAAATCTTTACTTAAAAAATGAAAACATTATCTCAACAAGCAAGGCAGCACATAGTAATACCCATAGGAATAGAAGTGTAGACAGTACACTCTGGTATGACATCCCATCTTCTTCCTAGTTAACTTGGGTGATGACAGCAATCCACTTGCAATATGCATCGAACCCTGAATAGCCTCTTCTAACTGTGCTCACTTCTGTTCACATAGCTATATATCCCTATAAACAGAAGAGAAATGCATGGCTACAAAAATTATCTTTGACAATTTTAACTGTACTGAGTAATGAATCGGTTTTGGATCAAAAGCAATAGAAGTTTCTCTCTCTCTCTCCTCTCCCCCTCTTACTACCCACTCCGTCTGTGATATGGACATTAACTCATGGGGACTATTGACTTAACATGATTAAAGGGGTGGCTGTTTTGCATCAGTATGCCTAAAATCCTTTTTATTATCTTCCATATGTCAAAGTTTGATAAGGAGGAAAAAGGATGAAGCTATTTATAATTCAGAATGACTGTTACCAAAAAGTATTTAAAACCAAATCACAGTAAGTCAGAGTTTACAGTTAAATCAGCTCAAGTGAAAGACATCACTTTGAGAACAATTAGTAAAGCTGACAAAACTAATTTTGACCTTACAATCTTTTAAGTGCCAACTCAGCTTTTCTTCCAGAATCCAAATATGTCTGATGTGTCTGTGTGTGCATTACGGCGGCAGCATAACAGTTCCATAGTTGCAAAGAGTCCTGTGACACCTTATAGACTAACAGATGTATTGGAGCATGAGCTTTCGTGGGTGAATACCATGCATGCGTCCGATGAAGTGGGTATTCACCCACGAAAGCTCATGCTCCAATACATCTGTTAGTCTATAAGGTGCCACAGGACTCTCTGCTGCTTTTACAGATCCAGACTAACACGGCTACCCCTCTGATACTTGAGTTCCATAGTTAAATCTGTGTTGAGATTTGCATTTAATGCAAGGATTAAGCCTCTTTGTTGTATGTGAATAGTATTTTCCCCATATTTTGAGCACTCAGTGAGTACAGAATACTTTTTCTGAGAATTTAGAATTAAATCTCTTCATTATTTTATGAGTAATAATCATATGAAAACAGGCCCTTCTTGAAATTTTGATTTGCTCACTTTAGAAAATAACTTCCTGATTTTTGAGATAAGACAATTTACTCACTTCTTAGTAAAGTTTAAGGCATAGGCTATTTTTAAAATGTATTAATGTGGTATTTTTAAATTCATTCATAACTATTTCCATTTACTTAGTGATAATCATTGATGAATATTTTTGTTGAATTTTATCATCATAGGACATATTTGTCTTCAAATGAATTCTCCAGCATATAAGATTTCATTTAAAAATATCTTTCTATGCCTCATGGTGCTGAAAATAACCTTGAGAACGTGAACCAAGTATGACTGGTCATCTTCCTTAGCCTCAAGACAGCCTAAAAATATAGCTGTGTTGCGTGACCAGCTTCATTTATCTCAACCTTAACTTTGACCTGTTCATTTGTTATTTATTTATATATTACAGACCAGATTCTCTTCTGTGTCTCAGGACAAGAAAGATGGGGGGTCATCAAGGCTCCCTGATTCTGTGACCCAATTCCTGCCTCATCATCACTTATTACTGCTACTAGGCAGCTCTAAGTTATGGCACTGGGATAGGGTCCTTAATGATCCATCAGCTGTGACTTGGGACTGGGAACATGCTTAAGTGATTTACTGAATTGGAGTCCTCAATAAAAGTGGCCTGATTTTCACAGGTACTGAGCACTTGTAGCTGCCATTCAAGTGACTGGGGGATGTGGGTGCTCAGCACCTTAAAAATGAAGCCAGTTGAATTAGGAACCTAAATACAAATGTAGTTGCCTAATTCTATGCACCCATGTTTTGACCGCAGGATGTAAGTTCTTTAGGGGTAGGTGCCATGTCTGTATGTTTGTACAGGGCTCAGCGCAACAGTATCCTGATTCTGACTGAGGCTTTTGGGAACTACTGTAATGTCAATGTTAAATTACACACAGAAATATGTTAAAAGAACATTGTTAAGGTTGGAAAGTCAAGCATTCAAAAGTTAGGAAATTCCAGAATTAAGGTTGCTGGTGCAATCTCAGTTTATCCCCCAGGTGCAGATGCATTATGATACTGTCTTTACTTACACGATAACACGTATTTATTCCACAGGACGTCTGCTTCTTTTTTTTTTTTTTTTGCTGATACCAGAGGAATGGTGAGACTCTGGAATATTGAGTTCCATCCTCAAGGCTCTAAAGGCAAGTGTGCTCGTGTGGTCACAGATCCTTCTGCCCTTTGCTCCCAACAGTGACCCCATCTGCCCCTTCCCCTCCAAGCTGTCCCTGTGCCAAATTTGGGTGGATTTTTACAGGAACAGCAAAAGGTGCATCCCTGACCCAAATTCCAAACTGAGGAGCTAGAGCTTCTCAGAGTAAAGGCCACAACATGATGTATTTTCCCCTAGTTTCATTCTTAGAAACAGTTGAACTGTTCTGGCTGAAATTTCCCAAGAAAAAACCCAGCCTGAGGCAGACACCCAACATGAAAAATTTCATCCCAAACAGTTAATATCTGGCAAAGTTTTATACACAACTGCAACCAAGTCTTATAATGGAAAGCCCCACCTATAATAATAGGAAGATTCGTCTTAGGACATCAGGCACCAACGACCACTGCTTTCCCTCAGGAGCGTCACAAGGACCTAACAGCTTCCAGTGTCTCTTGGGTTTGATATCCCCAGCTGGTTGAGACTGCCTGGGAGTTGCATTGAATCAGTACACTTCCTGATTCAACATCGTAGGCTGTGTCAACCCAAGTTAGGGGCACCTTCCAAATTGGGGATGGTGGACAGTTCCTTCCCCTGTTCCTGAAGGACTTTGGCCACCAAGGATGATGTGGAAATATTTTTGGGGGAAATAAAATGTAGATTCAGATTTTTGCTGAAAGTATTTCCCTCCTTTTTTACCAGCTCCAGTGCTGTCAGCAGGAAGTGACTGTGCACCCAGCTCCTGTTCAGAGAGGCAGCAGTAATAAGGGCCGGGGCATGCACCAGAATAAAAATTTGGCTGCTTTTTGAGGGGCACTTTCTGTGCCCGCTGTGGCCAGAGGAGCTGGTTCTCTCTCCCCCTCGACCAGAGGAGCTGGTTCTTCCCACCAGGGCCAGTGGAGCTCACTATCCCTCAGCAGCCAGAGGATCTGGATCTCCCCCACCCCCAGTTCCAGGGCTGGAAGAACTCGCTCTCTCCGCCTGGCTCTGGAGGAGTTCTGTGCCCCCACTGATTGGGGGTGGGAGCTGTGCCCCTATTTGCCCCTCCCCCCGCACACATCCCTGGACAAGGGAGAGTGAAAAAGATATTTCCTCACATGATGAAGAATCATAAAAAGTTTCTCAATGAAAAGTGATGAGAGAAAATTATGCCTAAACCTGGGAGAAAATGAGCTGGCGTTGTGCTATGTAACAACTGGCCACAGAAATGGACAAACTTCAAACCCACTGCATAACCTTATGCAAGCAGGTCATCCCTCCCTCCCATAGAGACTGGAGTGGTCTATGTTTTTATGCACTATGGCAACATTCACATTGCTTGTCATGCCCATAAAGTCTTATTGAGCAGAACTGAATTGAAAAGCTCGTGTATTTCTCAAGCTCATTCTGCCTGGAGGAATCCTGCTCTAGCTAGCAGAGCTCCTACATCAAAGGATGTGCCAGCCAGCATCTCTGCTGTCTCTGACCTCACCTTCCTGCCAGGATACGACCATTCGTGTATTGTTAATAATCTTGAAGTATTGGTTTTGTAATAGCTGGTTTTGGGGGTGGGGGAGAAGACATTCATTGCCTGGTTTTTTGTGTAGTAAATCACATGACAAGCTTATATAAATGCTGTACAGAGCTTTTAATGAACTGAGTCCTATAGGTGAAAGCCAACAGCAATATTAGAAATGGTGTTTATTTTATAGCCTAGAAACTGCATTTTAAATGCTAGTATAGGTTTATATGACAGTTCTATTAAATATATAATAGACCCATTACAAAGAAAACCCTTTACATCTGCTTTTATCTGTCTAAATGGCATGCCCAGCCCTGCAACTCCTCAAATGAGACATTTTTAGAACCTTATTTATGTTACAGCCATAACAAACTAGCAACTAGAAAACTATAATGGGCACAAACGGCTAATAAAAATGAGATTGTTGAAAAATACTTCTTAATAGCAACTTACAAAGGATCCTGATAAAACAGAGCTGAGGCTCTGTTTCCCTGGAAATTTGCCACCACTGTAATCATAGCCATTTGGCAACAGGTACTCCCCCCTTTGCATCTTCTGTGACCATTTCCCTCTGAGTCTGCTGAAAGCCAAGTACCCTGGGGTTATTCCCAGCCCCTCTCCCCCCCTCCGACATTAGTCAGTTGGTGCCTACTAATCCTGAGACCTTTTGGAGTGAATCCTCCCCTCCCCCACCCATTATACACTGGGTGACCTGAAAGGAGAAGTCACAGCAGATGCTTGTAATTTGCTCCGTGGGGGGCAGGGTGCCAGAATCTCTTGCAGACGTGTGTGTAAGTGTGCCCCTTTCCTACTGAAACCTGTATGACTTGTCTGCTGAAGTTGATGTGTTTAGACAAGGCATCTAAGATGAACAGGTCAAGCTCTCTGTTTGTTGAGTTAAAACTATTTTGTCTCAGCTAAATATCAGCTCCCCGGCCAAACGTTTAGGGCAGAACAGAAGTCATTTTCTTTGCAGGAATCTGACAAGGTCCATGTGAACTGGCAAAATAATATCCCACCAGACAAGAAAACATGCATTCCTCAGAATATAAAACTGTCTGTCGCAGCACTCCTGGGTAGTTGTGGAGCGGGTAACGGGGGAGATAGTGCTGATGATATTTTTAACTAATGGTTCTCAGTGATTTGTCTGATCCAGTCCAAGGTCATGATGAATAGTCTTGGTTACAAATAGAAACCTCTCCTGGTTCAACATAATTCCTGGCATTACACCTCAGAAGATGGAAAGTACAGTAGAACCTCAGAGTTATGGATACCAGAGTTACAAACTGACCCATCAACCACACACTTCATTTGGGACCAGAAGTATACAATCAGGCAGCAGCAGAGACAAAAAAAAAAAAAAAAAAAAAGCAAATACAGTACAGTACTGTGTTAAATGTAAGCCACTAAAAAAATAAAGGGAAAGCAGCATTTTTCTTCTTAATAGTAAAGTTTCAAAGCTGTATTAAGTCAATGTTCAGTTGTAAACTTTTGAAAGAACAACCATAATGTTTTGTTCAGAGTTATGAACCAACAATTGTAGGTGTTCGTAATTGTAGAGTTACGAACACCTACAATTCCCAAGGTGTTCGTAACTGTGAAGTTCTACTGTATTTGCTAATTAGTGTATACATTGCATATTTTGTTCTCTATTCCTTGAAAAACAATTGATTAAACTTTTAAAAAATAAATACTGTAGCAGGCAACTTAAGGACTACAAATACAGTGTAATGTGTGCAAAAAAGCTAATAGGTTGAGAGAGTAATTTATATTACAGTAGAACCTAGAGTCTAGAAATTGTGCAAAGCACACATAGTAAGACATACTCTCTTCTCTGAATAGCTTAGGGCCTAATTAGCCAGGGGTAGCAGAATGGTGAAGTAACTCACCCAGCAGATAAGTGGCAGAGCTAGGAATAGAACTGAAGTCTCCTGAATTTCAACCCAGTTCCCCATCAACTAGACAACCTCACCTCCTGGTTAGAGTCAAGCTCATTTCACTCACAATTGAGCATATCTATTTATAGTCATATTGCTCATTCTTTGGTTTTCAGTGTGTAATAACACCTTACAATTTTTTTTTTGAGGGAGGTGGGGAGTTTGGGAATGATGGGAGGTGGAGGATGGGGGTTGTTTGATGAATAGAGCATACACGGATATAGAAAGCCAAAATAAATATGGACCTTCTTTTTCCTTTTTATCTTTGAAAGAATCTGAGGAACTGTCACAGACTGAAGGGTCACGAGAGGAGGTTTTGGAATTAACTGATAAACTTAACATTAACACCGGGACCAGATGGCATTCACCCAAGAGTTCTGAAAGAACTCAAATGTGAAATTGCGGAACTATTAACTAGGGTTTGTAACCTGGCCTTTAAATTGGCTTCTGTACCCAACGACTGGAAGATAGCTAATGTAATGCCAATATTTAAAAAGGGATCCAGAGGTGATCCCAGCAATTACAGACCGGTAAGTCTAACATCGGTACCGGGCAAATTAGTCGAAACAATAGTTAAGAATAAAATTGTCAGACACCTAGAAAAACATAAACTGTTGAGCAATAGTCAACATGGTTTCTATAAAGGGAAATCGTGTCTTACTAATCTATTAGAGTTCTTTGAAGGGGTCAACAAACATGTGGACAAGGGGGACCAGTGGACATAGTGTACTTAGATTTCCAGAAAGCCTTTGACAAGGTCCCTCGCCAAAGGCTCTTATGTAAATTAAGTTGTCATGGGATAAAAGGGAAGGTCCTTTCATGGATTGAGAACTGGTTAAAAGACAGGGAACAAAGGGTAGGAATTAATGGTAAATTCTCAGAACGGAGAGGGGTAACTAGTGGTGTTCCCCAAGGGTCAGTCCTCAGACCAATCCTATTCAACTTATTCATAAATGATCTGGAGAAAGGGGTAAAAAGTGAGGTGGCAAAGTTTGCAGATAATACTAAATTGCTTAAGATAGTTAAGACCAAAGCAGACTGTGAAGAACTTCAAAAAGATCTCACAAAACTAAGTGATTGGGCAACAAAATGGCAAATGAAATTTAATGTGGCTAAATGTAAAGTAATGCACATTGGAAAAAATAACCCCAATTATACATACAATATGATGGGGGCTAATTTAGCTATAACAAATCAGGAAAAAGATCTTGGAGTCATTGTGGATAGTTCTCTGAAAATGTCCATGCAGTGTGCAGAGGCGGTCAAAAAAGCCAACGGGATGTTAGGAATCATTAAAAAGGGGATAGAGAATCAGATGGAGAATATATTATTGCCCTTACATAAATCGATGGTACACCCACATCTTGAATACTGCATACAGATGTGGTCTCCTCATCTCAAAAAAGATATACTGGCACTAGAAAAGGTTCAGAAAAGGGCAACTAAAATGATTAGGGGTTTGGAGAGGGTCCCATATGAGGAGAGATTAAAGAGGTTAGGACTTTTCAGCTTGGAAAAGAGGCGACTAAAGGGGGATATGATCAGTGGTGAGCTGGAGCTGGTTCAGACTGGTTCGCAGGAACCGGTTGTTAAATTTAGAAGCCCTTTTAGAACCGGTTGTCCTGCATGGGACAACCGGTTCTAAAAGGGCTTCTAAATTTAACAACTGGTAAAGCTCCAGCCCCGGTCCCAGCTCACCTGTGCTTCCTTGGCTCTTCCCGTGAACGCTCTGCCCCCCTTCTCCTCCCCCTCCCCTGTTTCCCGCGAATCAGATGTTCACGCGGGAAGTCTGGGATTGTTCAGAAACAAGCGGCGGCTTCACAAGGTAAGCTGGGGCGGGGGGATGCGAGGAGGGCTCCAGGGAGGCGCGGCGCAGCCCAGCCCAGTCTTGCTCTGGCCAAGCGGCTCCGGCCCCGGCTCTGGCCCCGGTGGAGAGACTTCAGCCTGGCACTGGCTCCAGCCGAGCAGCTTCGACCCGGGCCCGGCCGAGCGCCCCAGCTCCGGCCGAGAGACTTCAGTCTGGGCCTGGCCAAGTGGCTTCGGCCTCCAGTGCGGTAAGGGGACAGGAAGTAGGGAGGGGGTGTTGGAAGAGGGCAGGGGAGTTCGGAGGGTGGGATGGATAGGGGTCGGGGCGGTCAGAGGGCAGGGAACAGGGGGATTGAATGGGGGCAAGGGTCCCGGAGGGGCAGTCAGGAAGGAGCAGGGGTTGGATGGGGTGGTGGGGGGCAGTCAGGGCCAGGAGTTCCAGGGCAGTCGGAGACAGAGAGAAGGGGTGGTTGGATGGGGCAGGGGTCCCGGGGGGCCATCAGGAATGAGAGGAGGGGTTGGATGGGGTGGCAGGGGGCAGTCAGGGGACAGGGAAGGGAGGTGGATGGGGCAGGGTCCCGTGTGTGTGTGTGTGTGTGTGTGTGTGTGTGTGTGTGTGTGTGTGTAGGAACGTGGGGGGTTGAATGGGGCAGGAGTTCTGGGGGGCAGGGGAGGCACGACTACCATCCTGGGGTGAGGAGGAGGGAACCGGTTGTTAATTTTTTGGCAGGTCATCACTGGATATGATAGAGGTATATAAAATTATGAGTGATGTGGAGAAAGTAGATAAGGAAAAGTTATTTACTTATTCCCATAATAAAAGAACTAGGGGTCACCAAATGAATCATAAAATCATAGAATATCAGGGTTGGAAGGGACCTCAGGAGGTCATCTAGTCCAACCCCCTGCTCAAAGCAGGACCAATTCCCAACTAAATCATCCCAGCCAGGGCTTTGTCAAGCCAGGCCTTAAAAACCTCCAAGGAAGGAGATTCCACTACCTCCCTAGGTAACCCATTCCAGTGCTTCACCACCCTCCTAGTGAAATAGTGTTTCCTAATATCCAACCTAGACCTCCCGCACTGCAACTTGAGACCATTGCTCCTTGTTCTGTCATCTGCCACCACTGAGAACAGCCAAGCTCCATTCTCTTTGGAACCCCCCTTCAGGTAGTTGAAAGCAGCTATCAAATCCCCCCTCATTCTTCTCTTCTGGAGACTAAATAATCCCAGTTCCCTCAGCCTCTCCTCATAAGTCATGTGCTCCAGACCCCTAATCATTTTTGTTGCCCTCCGCTGGACTCTCTCCAATTTTTCCACAGCCTCCTTGTGGTGTGGGGCCCAAAACTGGACACAGTATTCCAGATGAGGCCTCACCAATGTCGAATAAAGGGGAACGATCACGTTCCTCAATCTGCTGGCAATGCCCCTACTTATACAGCCCAAAATGCTGTTAGCCTTCTTGGCAACAAGAGCACATTCTTGACTCATATCCGGCTTCTCGTCCACTGTGACCCCTAGGTCCTTTTCTGCAGAACTGCTACCTAGCCATTTAGTCCCTAGTCTGTAACAGTGCATAGGACTCTGCACTTGTCCTTGTTGAACCTCATCAGGTTTTTTTTGGCCCAATCCTCTAATTTGTCTAAGTCCCTCTGTATCCGATCCCTACCCTTTAGCGTATCTACCACGCCTCCCAGTTTAGTGTCATCTGCAAACTTGCTGAGAGTGCAGTCCACACCATCCTCCAGATCATTAATAAAGATATTAAACAAAACCGGCCCCAGGACCGACCCTTGGGGTACTCAACTTGAAACCGGCTGCCAACTAGACATGGAGCCATTGATCACTACCCGTTGAGCCCGACGATCTAGCCAGCTTTCTATCCACCTTACAGTCCTTTCATCCAGCCCATACTTCTTTAACTTGGCGGCAAGAATACTGTGGGAGACCGTATCAAAAGCTTTGCTAAAGTCAAGGAATAACACATCCACTACTTTCCCCTCATCCACAGAGCCAGTTATCTCATCATAGAAGGCAATTAGGTTAGTCAGGCACGACTTCCCCTTGGTGAATCCATGCTGACTGTTCCTGATCACTTTCCTCTCCTCTAAGTGTTTCATAATTGATTCCTTGAGGACCTGTTCCATGATTTTTCCAGGGACTGAGGTGAGGCTGACTGGCCTGTAGTTCCCCGGATCCTCCTTCTTCCCTTTTTTAAAGATGGGCACTACATTAGCCTTTTTCCAGTCATCTGGGACCTCCCCCGATCGCCATGAGTTTTCAAAAATAATGAATAATGGCTCTGCAATCTCATCCGCCAACTCCTTTAGCACCCTTGGGTGCAGCGCATCCGGCCCCATGGACTTGTGCACGTCCAGTTTTTCTAAATAGTCCCAAACCACTTCTTTCTCCACATAGGGCTGGTCACCTTCTCCCTATATTGTGCTGCCCAGTGCAGCAGTCTGGGAGCTGACCTTGTTCGTGAAGACAGAGGCAAAAAAAGCATTGAGTACATTAGCTTTTTCCACATCCTCGGTCACTAGGTTGCCTCCCTCATTCAGTAAGGGGCCCACACTTTCCTTGACTTTCTTCTTGTTGCTAACATACCTGAAGAAACCCTTCTTGTTACTCTTAACATCTCTTGCTAGCTGCAACTCCAAGTGTGATGTGGCCTTCCTGATTTCACTCCTGCATGCCTGAGCAATAGTTTTATACTCCTCCCTGGTCATTTGTCCAATCTTCCACTACTTGTAAGCTTCTTTTTTGCGTTTAAGATCAGCAAGGATTTCACTGTTTAGCCAAGCTGGTCGCCTGCCATATTTACTATTCTTTCTACACATTAGGATGGTTTGTTCCTGCAACTGCAATAAGGATTCTTTAAAATACAGCCAAATTAATAGGCAGCAGGTTTAAAACAAATAAAAGGAAGTTCTTCTTCACACAGTGCACAGTCAACTTGTGGAACTCCTTACCTGAGGAGGTTGTGAAGGCTAGGACTATAACAGCGTTTAAAAGAGAACTGGATAAATTCATGGAGGTTAAGTCCATTAATGGCTATTAGCCATGATGGGTAAGGAATGGTGTCCCTAGACTCTGTTGTCAAAGGGTGGAGATGGATGGCAGGAGAGAGATCACTTGATCATTACCTGTTAGGTTCAGTCCCTCTGGGGCACCTGGCATTGGCCACTGTCGGTAGACAGGATACTGGGCTAGATGGACCTTTGGTCTGACCCGGTACGGCCGTTCTTATGTTAATCAAGGAATATAAGACAAACATTTCCCCTGAAAGGATTTGACCAATGTGAACATTAGAGTAGAATCCCTAATTAAGGAGCCTGTTAAGGAATACAGCTAAATTAGGAAGCTAATTTATTTAAAGGACACCTCAGAGATGTAGATAAACTAAAAGAGTAAGCAAAGTTCTGCTTGTTTTACTCTTGTGAGTCGTCCCATTGAGAACAATAGGTCTACTTGCATGAGCAAGGCAAGTAGGATTTGACACAAAGAAAATAAATGTGGCAAATTCATGTTAACTGGGAAATCAGTAGCAGCTATTGAAAAATCTTAGCTTTTAAAAAAGTTATTCTATGGAAGATTGCTTTTTAACCACATTTTTTTCTCCTTTTTGTCCCGAGCGCTTAATTGTGAGTAAAATATTTATACTGGGAAGACATCAAAGGCACTGATTTTAGAAATTCAATTTTATATAATGCAAGCCCCCGAACTTTTATGAAAGTTCATTTCATCAGCTATCACTAATCATCTACGAGTCTGGTGTTCTACCAAATAAAACACAACACTATGAATAATAGATTTTATCCACATTTGAAGTGTAATGAGAATTACAAATATGAAGACAAGCTATGATAATGTGTTTCAGGATTTCACTTTCTGACTAGGCAATGATGTTCAGAATTAGACTGATCTTTTGCTTTAAATAATGGATAGCCCATAAAATTAACAAGTCTACAAAGTGAACTCAGTGAAAGGTTTTATTTTGCACGTGTCCTAGCTGTTATTTCTTTGATCCTTTCTCCTCCATTGCCCTTGGGCTTTGGGGCCTCTTTCAGATCATGATGTTGGAAGGTGCTGAGCCCCTGGTGAGAGATGCTGGATGTCCTCAACTCCCATATGACTGGGGGTTGAGAATGCTCAGCACCTTCAAGAATGGGGCCATAAATGTGCTTACAGTATTTCCAAATTTACCCCCACCTGAAGTAGCAGGATTAGGAGACAGGAGATTCCTCACTAGCAGAGTTCAGCTGCATACTTGCTGCCCTCAGAGGATGTAAAACAGCCACTCGGTGACAGATAGATTCATAGATTCATAGATTATAGGACTGGAAGGGACCTCAAGAGGTCATCGAGTCCAGTCCCCTGCATAAAGATACCCTTTAAAATGTCCATCCCTGTCAGAGGGGAGCCTTCCCCGCCTTCTCTAAGAGAAACAACAGTGAGATTTCAGCACCTTTTGCTAATGCCATGTGTACAGACAAAGCATGGCCCTTTCCTGTCGGATAAAAGTTCTACAGCAGAGTTAGGAGCAAGGGAAGCCAGTGTCAGTCCAGCCTCTCCACAAGGGAGTGATGGGGACCAACAAGAGCATTTTAAAGTTCATATACTTAGATGCTTTTGTTGCTTCCTGAGAGTAATGCAAGACTTCTCCCAGCATGGGAACAACTAACAGGTTTTGTTTAACTGCCCGCATTTTTGAGCTGCCTCTGGTGTTATGTTTTGTACGAGTGGCAGGAGGGATTAGCTGCCATGAATATTACCTCGCATCTTGGACAGGTCTGGAGTTGAGGGGGCTTGTCCCGCCTGCCTCTTGCACTGCCCTGGCTACACTCTAATTTTAGCATGCTAGCGCAGTCAGAGGTAGGGCAGGTATGTCTCTTTGAGCTGGAAATTACTCCCTAGTCTATACCAAAGTATAGAATCATAGAATATCAGGGTTGGAAGCGACCTCAGGAGGTCATCTAGTCCAACCCCCTGCTCAAAGCAGGACCAATTCCCAACTAAATCATCCCAGCCAGGGCTTTGTCAAGCCAGGCCTTAAAAACCTCCAAGAAAGGAGATTCCACTACCTCCCTAGGTAACCCATTCCAGTGCTTCACCACCCTCCTAGTGAAATAGTGTTTCCTAATATCCAACCTAGACCTCCCGCACTGCAACTTGAGACCATTGCTCCTTGTTCTGTCATCTGCCACCACTGAGAACAGCCAAGCTCCATCCTCTTTGGAACCCCCCCTTCAGGTAGTTGAAAGCAGCTATCAAATTCCCCCTCATTCTTCTCTTCTGGAGACTAAACAATTCCAGTTCCCTCAGCCTCTCCTCATAAGTCATGTGCTCCAGACCCCTAATCATTTTTGTTGCCCTCCGCTGGACTCTCTCCAATTTTTCCACAGCCTCCTTGTGGTGTGGGGCCCAAAACTGGACACAGTATTCCAGATGAGGCCTCACCAATGTCGAATAAAGGGGAACGATCATGTTCCTCGATCTGCTGGCAATGCCCCTACTTATACAGCCCAAAATGCCGTTAGCCTTCTTGGCAACAAGAGCACATTGTTGACTCATATCCAGCTTCTCGTCCACTGTGACCCCTAGGTCCTTTTATGCAGAACTGCTACCTAGCCATTCGGTCCCTAGTCTGTAGCAGTGCATAGAATTCTTCCGTCCTAAGTGCAGGACTCTGCACTTGTCCTTGTTGAACCTCATCAGGTTTTTTTTGGCCCAATCCTCTAATTTGTCTAGGTCCCTCTGTATCCGATCCCTACCCTCTAGTGTATCTACCACGTCTCCCAGTTTAGTGTCATCTGCAAACTTGCTGAGAGTGCAGTCCACACCATCCTCCAGATCATTAATAAAGATATTAAACAAAACCGGCCCCAGGACCGACCCTTGGGGTACTCCGCTTGAAACCGGCTGCCAACTAGACATGGAGCCATTGATCACTACCCGTTGACCCCAACGATGTAGCTAGCTTTCTATCCACCTTACAGTCCTTTCATCCAGCCCATACTTCTTTAACTTGGCGGTAAGAATACTGTGGGAGACCGTATCAAAAGCTTTGCTAAAGTCAAGGAATAACACATCCACTGCTTTCCCCTAATCCACAGAGCCAGTTATCTCATCATAGAAGGCAATTAGGTTAGTCAGGCACGACTTCCCCTTGGTGAATCCATGCTGACTGTTTCTAAGGCTGAATAAAAAGATCAAGGAAGATTAATAAAACAAAACTGAACAGCCATAGAGACTGCATAAAGGGAGAACAATGTGTGCGTGTCCTCTGTGACAGGCTGCATCTGACGTGAACACAAAATGGCAGCTACCCTGGAAGAGTCCTAGAAATGTAAAGGTGCAGTACACAGAAAATAAAATTACACCAGTTACATACCTTCTACATGCACCACACCAGGATCTAATGGGGAAGCATTGTAACGGTGGCAGAATCCGTTTCCATATCGATAAGCTGTTCTTTTCTGTTTTGTTCTCTCACATACAGTGGCAGATCCTCAGGTGTAAATCAGTGTATCACCTTTGGCTTCAATGGAGCTACGCCAAGATATCAGAAAAATTGGAAGAAAGTTATATTCATTTCAGTCACCCCAAAAGTCAGACATTTTGAAATGTTGATGCTCCATTGATTTTTTTTTAAATAGTTGGGCGTTTCTGTTGACTGGTATTAGTTATTTTCTGAGAGTTCAGAGATCTTACATTCTAAGCACCTGATCCAAACCCCATTGACATAAATGGGAATCTTTATACTGACTTCCTGGGGGATCAGAACACAGAGATATCATGTAACACAGGGATTTTGACTGTTCGTATAATGCTTCTCTATTGAGAAGAATAGAGTGTATATTATAGGCTAATGAATGGCAAATCTCAAAAGGTTAAAAGTTTGGGTTTGGTTTAGTTAAGCATTAAAAAGGATGAATACTTCTCTGAATCTTTTGGGCTGGAAAGACCAGGCTTTCTTTTTTTCAGTTTTTTTCAGCCTTCACCAGCCTTATGTTTTCTGACCAGTATGGAACACATAACGAGATGGTTCTCTGACCATCGTCCATCACAGAAGATTGTGGAGATTCAGTTATTCCACTTAAATTGTGAAAAAGCTTTCGCTTCAGAAGTGCTCTTCAGTTAAACCATTTTCAGAAGTGGAATGAGTGGGCTGTAATCATATGTATGCTCTGATTTTGACAAACCCCTCCCTTCTTTTTTCAAGCTTTTGGACTTGTGCTAGACATATGGCTCCCAAGTTAAGCATTAAGAGGATTAGAGATTAATCCAGGAGAGCATATTAGCCTATATCATCCTCAGGTCACTTTTCAGAAATAAGAATGAACAGATTGGAGAGAATTTTTTCCTAAACGCTCCAAAGGATACCAGGTTTAATCATAGCAAAAGCCACAGACAAGCAAATGAAGTAGGCAAGGGATTAGCCCAAAATTCCTAGTCCTCAGCAAATTGTATTTCTAAAAGCAATTCATAGATTCATAGATTCATAGATTATAGGACTGGAAGGGACCTCGAGAGGTCATCGAGTCCAGTCCCCTGCCCGCATGGCAGGACCAAATACTGCCTAGACCATCCCTAATAGACATTTATCTAACCTACTCTTAAATATCTCCAGAGACGGAGATTCCACAACCTCCCTAGGCAATTTGTTCCAGTGTTTAACCACCCTGACAGTTAGGAACAATACGTCATGCTCATACAACGGGGTGTGTTTTGTCTTAGGAGTTTCTAAGGCATTATAAAGCCAGGTAGGTGTTATTATCCCCTTTGTGCAGAAAACAAAAGTGAGGCTTACAGAGAGCAAGTGACTTGATTTGCTCATACAGTTGCACAGCTGAAAATAGATCCTAGCTCCCCTAATTCCAAACTCTGTGTTTTAACCATTAGATAATACTAAATGCATTTATTTAGTTATACTGGGACTACCTCATGAGGTGAAGATGCAAATGCTGCATTGCTAGCTCAGTCTTACAACACAATTTAGAGATGGGGTTTCCAAGGCTAACCTCTCTTGTTACCATCAAAATCCATAAGCTAACTTTGTTCGTTGAGAGATGAACAAGAGAAGGCTTTCTCAAAAGATCTCTGGTACTGGTCTTCCACTTCCTCGACAAGATGGAAGAATATCTTATGATATTTTGATACTTTCACTTCTGATTATTGCAAAACCCAGAAACCACAAACAATGCAAAATTAAAAATAAGAGGTCATCAATTTTTATCAAACTTCAAAAATGTTTGGTTTGAATTAGACAACTAGGTAATGTCTTGGTTTGGTTCTTAATAAATCTCTGCCAGTTCACCCATACCTAGTCCCTCGTGAACATTTGCCCACCACACAACAATTCCCAGCAATTATCCAGTCAGACCAAGAGCGGTAGTGCTACAGGTGAAGGCTGAAATAAATTGACAGCTGAGTGAGAAAACCATGCTTGGCTGGAGCTGGTGCTGTTAGGCTTTCACTTTCATGAACCCTAAATTCTTTCACAATTATTAAAAGACAAAAACAAAAGAAAAAATAAGTTGCATGAACTTTTCTGAGAAGGAAAATGAGACATATTCGAAAGAGCTAGTTAAGATCTAGGCCAGATAAAAATGTAGAACTGGGAGGTACTCCTTAAGAAGCCAGAGACTGATGCAAGAAATCATGGAAAACATCTGCAATTTACTTATACTAAAATATATGCAATATGTCTGCTTTCTTCTATCCTGAGTATCCGGGTTCAATGTTGACCAAAAGCAAGAAGTCCTTTGTGGGAGAAAGAAAACCACTTCAGTCTCAGTGAATAGAAGCAACACATCATTCACTGGTTCACATCTCACTCACAAAGTCACCTCCCTAGGCGCAGATGAAAAGATCTTCTTGCTATTCCCTGGGTCAGAGAGAAGCTTTCTTTCAATAGTGAGTGACTGTTTGACTTAAGAGCACTTTTGGAGCTACAAAGAGAAATGTTTAAGGTAAGATATCTGTGTATAGGGAAAGATTATATTCAAATAATCACTTCAAAGGAAGTGGGGGAGGAAGCATGTTTCTAATTTCTATACAAAAACAAAGAACGGAAGAATTTCTTTCAAGGTTTTTTATTTGTTTTTCAAATTGCACAGTACTCAACTTTTAAAATAATAATTGGCCTTGACAGTCGTTTAATAATTGTTAGTGATCTATAGCTTTATTATTAAGTACTCATCTAATGATGTATTTCCTTTACCCCAAGGGCCAAGTACAAAGCAAGGAAATTATCTTAGTGATACTTTTTAATAACTTCCTGTGGGATTGCAAATGCTGGCCGAAGCTGTCTCTGCAAAAGAGTTAATCATGTAATTTCACAGATTAGACAACACAGGGTTACTAATGAGAAACTTCAGTTCAGTGATAAACTTTTTTTTCCCCCAAGAATATTTTGAGAGGCCTGTGACCTTTGGCTGACACCCAGTGAGGCTATTAGTTTAACCATGGGATGTACTAGAGTCAGCAGAACCTCTCCTTCTGAAAGTTGTTCATAACCTTTCATAAAGAAGTGTTCGAAAACCCAGAAGGAATAGATGGAAGGAAAAAACAAGCTGAAAAGGACTGACTTATCAGCTTCCGATAGTTGGCATGGCTTCAGCTTCCAGTTTCTTTTCAACAATATATGCTCACTATAGCAACCCCGGATCCCATTTAAATGTCATGCTGCCCTCTGTTCTATAAACATGTATCATCCATCACTAAATATTTAGATCTGAATTGTTGGAGCTGAGTTCTGTGCCAGGGGTAGGGGGATTAATTCCTTTCAAGGTCCTCACATGATGGATTTTTCACTGAAGTAAACATCCGAGAAGAGCTCACACTATAGCCATAAAATATATAAATAAAGTTTAAAGTTTAATTAAGTCAACATTATTTAAAGTGGTTGTCATATTTTATGGTGAACTTTTCATGTTTATTTTGTATGACTCCTCATAAATAGTCTCTCCCCATCAGACAAAAGGCACTGCTGGGTTAAAGTTAAAGGCTCCATGCATGGTACAGGAAGGAGAATCTCTCGGGCTTCAGGGTTCCAAAACACACACTATCATGCCTTTTGCTATCTCATGTCTTCCTAATGAACTGAGATGTTGTACAGACACAGGAAAAGCATGGTGGAGTTTACAAAAGACATGACACTGGGAAGTCCTGGGCTTTGCAAAGTTAGGGCCCGATCCTGCAAGGTGCTAAAAACTTTCACTTCTTATTGACATCTGGGCTGGACAGTTAGGCTGTAGAGAATGGGAGAACAGGATCTGACTTGGGCTTTAGAGACTAGCAAAATATAGGAGAAGGGAATCAGGCTCCTAGACCTGGGATAGTAAGTGAATTGGAATAGGCCGTTAGAGAGATCTGGTGCTCGCTTTAAGTGCTTTAGATACCTCTGTAAATAAACATGCAGTATCCAAAGGAAAGGGGATTACCATGGTATTTTCCCTGACTCTTTGTAACAGTAAGAAATCTCACACGGTTTTAATAATTCCCAAAAGGAAGGGAAAAAATAAGTAAAGAAATGTATACAAACCAGTGATGGGGGCTCCTCACCCAGCTTTGGAGAGCTGGCCACGTTGTGATAAGTACGCTGAAGTATAGGTGCCTTTTTCAGCTACTAAAACAGGAAGGACAGTGCTCTTTTTAGAGTGTTAGCCTGGGCCATGGGAGATCTGGTTTTAATTCCTTGCTCTGCCAAGGACTGCTTGGGTGATCTTACACAAGTCACTTAATCTATAAAATAAGAATAATAATATTTTTCTATCTAGTCTGTTTTGATTGTAAGATTTTTGGGGCAAGGAATGTCTAGTCCAGTGGACCCCTAATCTCAACTGGGGCCTCTGGGAGTTACTGTATACAACAATAGTTAAGAAGAAGAATGTGCTATCATGAGGTTTCAATAATTTGATAATTCTTTCTCCTGATCACCCTCTTTTGTAGCATATCAATACTTCACTGCCGATGTGTTTTAGAAGCCAATGTCCTTTAGAAGATGGATAAATCCATCTTCCAGTTGCCCCCTTTAATAGCATTTCAGGACTTCACTTCCAATATCCTCCAGAGGTGCGTTCAACTGGAAAAGGGTGGGGCAGGGAGGAAGTTAATGAAAATTTACTGAATCTCAAGTATCCATTTTTGATCTCTGGGTGTGTATGTATAAATAAGAAGAGTGCTATAACACAGATCACAATGTCAATGAATGAAGGACAAACCAATGCACAAGTGAAAACAACTTTAACCAAATTCAGCACATGCAGTACTGTAGGTAAATGTGAACCATTAGTAAATCACAAGATTGTTCTAGCAAGCTGTGTCAGAAGGTAGTTGTTCGATGAAAAATTCCTCCAGGTTCATTCTGTAACGTAATGCTGATTAGCTTTCTCCAACATCTTTAACATGAGATAACAAAATTTTAGTGTAGAAATTTAATGAGGCCTTAATTTACATGACAGGTTAAAAGCTATGGGAGTCTCCAAAGGTTTTATGTTGTAGCAATGTAATGTAGGCGAATATTATTTGATAAGATAGGAGGAGGCCCAGCTAAAGTGAAGGCATTGCCATGTACGCTCCAGACTTGAGTTAGAAATGAAACTGTAAAAAGAAATTGAAAGAAGAGCCTCTCAAGCTCAAACAGCTCCAGCTTTCCAGGAACAAGAAAAAAAGTTCAGAAAAATATAGCAAGAAGAACAGGAGAAATTGGTCTCAATTGAATTTGGTCTCAATATGAAAACCATAAAGGTTCGTCAAAATGACAGAGTTGATGATTAACTTCCTATTGGTGAAGTGTCAGAAGAGCTATATTTAATGGCCTGGGATGAAATTCATCCCTGGGCAAAGTAGCAGCACTAGTTCTATGCCCCACTTCAACCCTATTTCACCCTCCATGTTCAGTTTATGTTAGCTAATGAACGAGAATATTCCATTTTCAGGTGCTGACACATTCAAATTCTGTGACTGGTTGAACTGAGTTGCAATTTATCAAACCAAAGATGCATAAGCTGTTACAATGGCCATTACATTTTACAAGAGTGATGGCTATATTTCTATTGTGGGTGAAGTGATCCATATATAGGGTTCAATCCTAAAAAGTCAGCAAAACCCAAATTAAAGTTGTGTGCTTGCGAGAAACTCCAAACTAACTCGGTGGAGCTGGGGGACAGACTCCTCAAAGGAGAAATAAGGCCAATAACACCTGCACTGCTGGGCCACATTCAGTTTATGCTGGCAATGTGGTAGGAGGATAATTGCTCTTTATATTCAGATCAGTTCCTATTCCACTTTTGGGGCCAGGTGGATTCACACAGTAGTGTAATCCACCTCCAGCCTAAGGTAAGCCCAAAGCCCATGCACCAGTTAAGTCCCACTTAAGTTTTCAAAATAGGGCTTAAGTAGGACTAGCTCACTGGCATTGACATTGGCCAACCACAGAAGTTTTCCTTGGTCATGAATCTCCCTTTGTTATCTGCCACTTTGGCAAAGAGCGTAGTGGGAACGTTGTGTTTCTGCTGCTTATGGCCCTTACACATCTGTGTGATAGGGGCCATGGTTTGCCCCTTTGCTTATAATTCTGTAGTGTGCTTTTGAGAGGCTTGGAAAATTTGCTGAATGATTCAATAAATAATAAGTTTTGCTTCTCAAATATTTCAAGCGAGGAACACATTTAACAAAGATGTCAACAAAAAGCAACAAAAACATAGATACATTTTCAAAGTAAAAATATGTTGTTAGTATTGTTAGATGCTGTGTAGCTGTACCTAGGAATAGTGGGGTCCTTCTAGAATCTGCCACCTTCCAGCCAAATCCTTTCCTAAGATATGAATGTACACCTTCAATGGGTATTGTGTGGCAATATCAGAATTTGGCTCCTAG
The DNA here is from genome assembly GCF_013100865.1 of Trachemys scripta elegans. NCBI lineage: Eukaryota > Metazoa > Chordata > Testudines > Emydidae > Trachemys > Trachemys scripta. Next base: position 105,075,534 of record NC_048300.1, read on the forward strand.
TCTAAAATATACGGAGCACCTTCTTAAAAAGAAACTTATCCAGCAGTCATGCAAACCTCTGCATTTTCTATATGCTTTTTCATGGAAGATTCTGTATTATACTGATGTGTATTTGCATCTGGATTTTATAGCGATAGGTATTAAGTGCTGTGTATGTGTCTAAAATGTTAGTCACGAGTGTCTAAGTTAATTTACACTTTACAAAAGCAGTTATTCCCCAACTGCAGTAATTCTTTTTCTTTTAACAGACATTATGAAGACACTTTGTATTCAGATTTTCACCAGTATCATATCAAGGTAACCCCAGTAATTTTAGTAGAGTTACACTGGCATAACATTGATGTGATGGAGTGGAGAATCAGACCCTCAGGTTGAAATCTTGACCCCATTGAAGTCAATGGGAGTTTTGCTATTGACTTCAAAGGAGCCAGGATTTCACTTCAGGACTTAATATAATCATTTATCTCTCTGTGAGTATGATACAAAGGATGAATTTTTCAGTTCCAGTGCCCAGATTTGCATTATACACTGTACACAGCAGATACCTCTGTGAAAAGTTATTCAGTGAGTAATAAATAGACACCTAACATCCTCGCTATGTGCCTGATCCAAAGCATATGAAAGTCAATAGGAATATTTCCATTGACCTCACTGGGTTTTGGATCAACCCCTATAGGCATAATGTATTTCCGCTGACCCACAGATTTCTACAAGAGATGTGTGAAACTCAGCAGTGACGTGAAGTGTTCAGGTTTTGTTTGTTTTCATTTTGTTTTTGCAAGCACTCTGGGCCTGATTCATCTCTCACACTGATGTAAATCAGGAGTAGCTTCTATTGAAGTCAATGGAGCTACATGCACACAAAGCCGATGCCAGAGGCGAATCAGATCTGTATTATTATTCCTCTATGCTACTATCACACTTCCTTCTACGACACTGATAGCTTTAGAAACACAGCTGTTCGGACATCTGGTTAGCTTTGGACAAGCTTTCTGACATCCAAAACCTGTGTAGCTAATGAACAGGTAAGACATTCCCCACAGCATGTAGTTGTTCCACTCTTCTATATATCTAGGATGCCTCATGTAAAAATGTTGACAATTACAGTAGGATTTTACAAGACATTGCTGCTCATATTCCACAAGGACCAAATAAATCCTCATGGGAATCTTTAATATAAACATTAATAGTTTCCCACATCTTTGTTTAGAAAATAGTCTGAGGATTTCTAAACTTTAAGATCTTATTCATTCCAGAAGAATAGTTTAACTTATGGTCACATAAATCTTTGTTTGAGTTAAATTACCAACAGTTGGGTGCACCAGAACGCTAACAGAGAAATTGCAGGTGATTGTACTTCAGTGTATAGTATAGATGACTCTCATATTCTCCATTAACTAAATTCCTTTGAAGGTGGCTGTTAAACCATGCAAGAAATGGGTTGACAATGTTTTATAGTCCAGTGCTGTAGTGTGACTCTTAGCAGACTCGTGTGGTTCTTATTATGAAACAATAAGAAGGTTTCTACAGGAGTGCAAGACCAGATTTTCAAAAGTGCATAGTGCTGAGGATTGAAGTCATGTTTTCAAAAGAGCAGAGCTCCCTTTTAGGTGCCAAATTGAAGTGGCTAAAGTTGGGAGCTGCTGGGTGCTGATGAGCACTTTTGAAAATCTGACTTTATATTTAGGTGCCTCCATGGGAGCTGTTGGTAGTGAGCTCCTTTGAAAATCTGACCTTATATTTAGGTGCCTCCATGGGAGCTGTTGGTAGTGAGCTCCTTTGAAAATCTGACCTAAAGTGTCCACAGTGGCCCCCTCTTTCAACTTTCCTGTTTGATATTTTTTTAAAACTTTACAGGCATACTTGCCACCTTGAAATTTTTTAAGTTGTTTAATAAAGTTCCTCCCCATATCACAGATGTCATTATTAGCTGGAATCTTATTCATACAAGTTACAGACTATTTCTCCTAAAATTTTCTCACATTTTTAATGTAGAAATTTTTAATGTCTCTCATGTGGGATTTGCAGGATCTAAGGTTTTTGTGGGTGGGAGCAGGATAAAAATGCAAGAAACAATGTGGGAGCAGTGGGAGTGGGTATTGTGGGGCAGGGTGACAGCAGGAATAAAAAAATAGCCCCACGCTACTACAGTGCTTCAGGTACTCTGGCATTCCAAACTGTGTGGCAAACATTCCAGCAGAGGGTTCTAAAGCAGCAGCAAGACTTCAGGGAGACTTCCCTGAAAACAAGATAACCTCAATACCGGATTGAGGGTCACTTTCCATGCTGGACAAGTAGTATGTGTATGTAAAAGCAGGGTTCAGCATAATCAGTCCTTTGCTCAGAGCAGGTCTGGATGACATGATGGTAAAAACTGTAAAGGCCACATACACTAGCACTCTCATAATTACCAGCACAGATGAGAGCTGCAATGGTCGGAGAGTCAACTAAAACTGACAACTTAGACTTGAGTTTCAAGTTTGAATAAACCCTGTAGTCAAAATAAAACTCAATCGAAAATGCTTAACATCACCTGGTTTCAGCTTGAAATCTTGCAAAACCACAGTTTTGCATGTCTTCTATTTAACTCTATTGTGATTGTTTCAGCCATTGAGATCTGTATGTATATATACCACTGTTTCAATAGGTACCCACTAGTCTACCTTTAACTATAATAGATCCCACATATTCAGCCCCCTACCCTGCTAGAGTGTTCACCCCCAAAGCACCACAGAACAAGTTAAATAAGGTTAATTAACCTGATAGGCTGCACCTGGGGGAGAGCTGGGGATTGAAAGCCTGATTGATGATGGAACCCATCTGAGAAGGAACAGGTAGGGCTGGTATAAAGTCAAGAAGTTGGTGGTACAAAAGGGCTGTAGAGGAAATTGTTTGCAATCAGTCCCTTAGATTGATAAACTGAGGGGCCAGCTATGCTGTAGGAAGGAGTCCAGGGAAGTAGTAATAGAGTCTGGGAATGAGCATACCACAGTTGCTAGACATAGTCACTAGACTAGAACTTGGAGCAGAGGGTGAATGTGGTTTCTCCTACTAGATACTGGATAAGTGGCACAGTTTGGGTAGTGAAGGGAAAACTGCCACTTTGGAGAGACTTTGATACACCAGATGTGGAGGACTACAGTGACTCAGAAAGAGGGCCAAGCCGTGAAGAGAGAGCACCCTGAATTAGAGAAAGAAAGAGAGAGATGAGCAACAAAAGGGGATGGCAGACATGGCAGTTGCTAATCCCTAGAGTAGCCAGGAGGAAGTGCCTTGGGGGTGAATAGACTATTATACCTACTACCCTTCCAATGAGCTCCTAATGGCATCTCTGTTCTATTGACTCCTGATTATCCAAACATACTTGGAGTTTCAGAAGCAGTTTGAATAGTTAGGATTCTACTTATCTATTATGTGAACATACAGTGGTGCTTTTCAGCCCAGATCCTGCGATGGGCAGATACCCATGTGTGTCCCCCCACCTCCCAGAGCTCTGTTGAAGTCTGTGGGACTCTGCCTGTAAAGAGCGCATTGCCAGATCAGGGCTCGAGTTTGCATTGTTCTCAGTGTCAAATATTTTATCTGTTAACTGAATACTGTAGTTCGGTGAATCCTAACCAGACAGCAGTCAGGGGCTATATGTTTTCACTCCTAGCTCCTAATGAAAGAGGCTGTAGCTCGAATATCTGATAGCACAGGAATCCAGTTAGTCATTTATTATTGGTAAGTTAATTGCTTTTATTATCCCTGCATGTAGTTGTTAAAATGTTGCTTCCTTCTTGTACATTGGTAATTACTCTTGAATGCATGGTAAATTCTTCTCCACCCCCATGTTTATGCCTGTAATTAATTAAAAATAATTTTGTTAAATCAGGACTTGTAAATAAATATACACTTCTTTTCTACACTACCTGGGCCCAGCTCACTCCCTTCTCACAGAGAAACCTTTGAGAGGGTGCCACCTGGGCAGGGAAACACAGAAGTGCTTCAGTTTCCTGTACATTACAGCACTGCCAACCTGGAAGGTCAAAAGTCAATATTGGCCCAAAAAGGAGATTTTAAAAAATTGTAGGTTTTTTTGGACTTTTGATTTTATAAATTCCTTAACTTACCCCCCAGGCTGGCAGGGGCGGGGCAAGGGGAGAATAAGCTACAGGACTGCCAACTTCCTCAAATCTACTGTGCAAGGTGATTTTTTTCAGCTCCCCTGCAGGTGCTCTAACTGGAAGACCCAACTGACAGATTACACCAGTTCATAAAACATTGCCTCATAGAGCAGTGCTTCTCCCCAAATTCATCCTGTGTTCCTCCAGTCCCACAGCTGCCCCTTGCTCCCAAGGTTTGTGTGCCTTCATCCTGCAGCTGTATAGGTTCTTCACCCCTCTGGACTGAGTGGGCAGCTTCAGGGGCTGGCTCTTCACCTCCTCTACTAAGCCTGGGGTAGGGGAGCAGCTCCAGCCGGTATCCCTTTCTCCCCCTTCTATGGCCTGTGTGACAGAGCTGGGGAGGAAGAAGGAGCAGAGCTGCTCTGAGTTGCTGGGTTCATTCTGCCCCCACCTCCGTTTATGCCCTGACCCAAACACTGGTCCCCTGAGGGAGGGAATAGAACTCAGCCTACTTCCTACGGCAGCTGTGATTGGCTGTTCTCAGCAGGCAGGGAGGTGGGGAAGGTAGCCAATCAAATGGGATTTGAAAGGCTGTTAATTTCTTGTCCCATGTCAGCTTAACTTCTGCATCAAATCTTTTTACATTGGAGAGAGTGGGCAAAATGGACTCATTGTGGCCAACATTTTCAAAAGCAGATTCCTCGTGTTCGATATGACACCCTCCTGGACCACTAAAATCCATTGATTTAATGAGTGTAAGATCAAGCCCTGAATCCAGTGGAAATAACAAGTCCTTGGTGCTTCTGAAAATTAGGCTACTTATTTAAGTGATTAACTTTAGGTACCCATGTTTGAAAATGCTGGCTTATTCCTCTCAATAGGAGGGGTATAAGTCATGGAGACACAAGGGACCAAAGCCTCTCAGCCCCATGAAAGAAGAAGCTACCCCTATGCACTTGGGTCTTCTGGTCCCCCATCCCCTGGCATCAGACAGTCCAGCTGCTGCAGGGGGACTGTGTTATCTCCTGCTGACCTAAAGGGTTTCTGCTGTGTCATAAAGTCTTCTGTGCCACTCTCCCAAACACCCTTCTTTGTGGAGCAACCCACGTGGACCAGCTGCAGGATATAAATGTGAGGGACAGTGGTAGAGAGGCAGCACTCCCTCTAGCCTTTCTACACTAGCTATAGATCAAAACACTTAGGGTCTCCTCCAGGTGCAGATGTGAAAAGGAAGCTCCAGCCCCAGCTGTCCTTAGGTACCTGTGCAGACATTAAGCGAAAGGGGAGGAAACTAACTCTAACTAGATCACTTCTGCAACATCTAAGAGGAAACTCAGGATAAGAACACTTAGCCCAGAGACTTTTATGCAGAAAATAAGGGTTAATTTAGGTCAGGGATTCTACTTTGTTTTTTTTTTAAGGAAGTTTTAATATAATCAAATTTCCTTGTTACTGGCATGTAATATATTGATCTGATAGGTTATGATGCTTGTAGGTTTTTTTTTTTTTCATTTATAGTGTGACAAATACTTGAAAATAAAATAGGAGATTGAACCTGGGTCAGTAAAGTTCAGTGAACACAACAGAGGGAAAGATGAGCACACATCTGTGTCCCTTGAAGGAGAAAGAAAAATCCATTAGTGTGAATCCAGGCCCAGAAAGCAGAATATGAAGCTTTGGCGAACCAAATATCTTTGGCAAATGATTCACCAAGCATAACTAATAGAATAAAATTCAAAACTCAAAATTCATTTACAGTCATGACATCAGAGATTTTACTCCCAAAAGTCTAGGGCAGGTTTTATAAAAAACAAGATTTTATATGAAGGAGTAGAAAATATATGTGAATTTGCGAACCAAGAATTAATTGATTTGATTTACTGAAAACTGTAATGAAAGAGCATTGTGATATTGTATGAGAACCATAAAGTAAAACAGACTGGAAACAAACTTGCCTAATTTTTTTCCCAAGCAGAGTTTAAGTGCAAAAAAGTAAACAAGTAGTTGAAGTCTGTCCAACTAGGTGTTTATAATCATCACCATGATATCTGAGTTGGGGCAAGTACATTGAATTAGAACATCTACTTTCATTTTTAATCATTTGAAGTGTTAGTACCATAGACACAGAACACTAAAAACAAATATACATAGATACTGTATTTGTGGCATATGACATGAACAAAAAGATCTCAAAGCAGTTGGATGTCAGTAACTGAGAATTTGTTCTGATGGTATAAAAGCTTGTCTTCTGACACCTTGGGTTCAGGGTTTCCGATGACTGGAGTTTCTGTGGAGCCTGAATTTAGTCACGATTCTTTCTCTCCATCACATGCTTGAATTTAGATCTTCATGAACTTAGATGTTTGGTTGTTGTTTTTTTTGCCTCTGGAATCTTAACTCTTATTCAAAACACACTAATATTTATGGCATGCCCTTGAAGATAGTGCCCCTTTAAAAACATTCATAAAAATCAGTACAACACTAAAGTACAGCAAGTTAAAAAGAAAAACAGTCTGGAAACAAGCTTTGAAATAAATGCTTAAGAGTCATTATCTGAGGTAAACTGGCAGTCTCTAATGAGACATTTGTAACTTAATTGTGTCAGGGGGAGACTATAAATTTTCCTCAGAGCCCATATCCAAGTTGTTTTTTATAATGAAGATAAAGTAGCACACATACCAAAAAATCACTTGAAATATGCTACAGCTTCTTCCAAAAAGATAGTGAAGGCCTAAGTCCTATTTATGGCTATACGCTCCGTTGCAGTGGTTCCCAAACTTTAAAAACCTGTGAACCCCTTTCACTAAAATGTCAAGTCTCACAAACCCCCTCCTAAAAATGAATATATCCAGGAATTTTCTCCTTTACCTGAGTATAAATTATAAAAGCAGTGATCTTGGAAATATAAAATTTGTTGTAATGATGTGCTTATTACACACTATTTATTATTATTTATCATTACAGTATTTTTATTACATTATGAAAATGGCAACACTCTTCCAAGATCTCACTTTCGTAGCTTGTATCACTTTGAATAAGTCTGTTATAAGACAAGGCTCCAATGTTTCATCAAGGAGTATCAGATGTGAAACAGCATGAAGGTATTTAAGAAGCCAACTCAAAGAGTTCTTCCTACACAAGCATTCAGGTCTTGAGCAGTCCAGGCAAACAATGCACTTTACAACAAAGCTTAAACTTGTTCTTCATAATAATTTTTAAAACAGCAAAAAATATCCACCTCCCTTTCCATTTCTTATAAGATTCTTGAAGTTTAAATCTCCTCAGTATGAAAAATATGCTTTGCTCTTGGAAGTCCAGGGTCTCCAGGTTGCTGGCCCCATGCTGCTTGGGGTCTCTAGGGACAGCTCTGTCCACCATTAGGGAATTTTTTTCCCGAGAACCCCCTGTAACATTTCATGAACCCCAGTTTGGGAACCACTGCTCTATTGCATAACAGGGCTTACAACGAGAAGTAGGCTGTGGGGTAAGAGCTCAGCCTATAAACAGCTAATAATTTATAATTTTTACATTTCTTAACTAATCATATTGCAAACATTTGGACCCAGTTCAATAGCAATAGAATTAAATAATAAGAAAAATCACAGGGGCTGCACATATTTATCTTATAGAAACTTTATGAGAAGTTTGATGTTTTTCCTGGAGAAGAAAATGTTTCCAACAATAGGCAACTAAACTACATGTGGGCGGGATTTTTAAGACTCTAAAATGAAAGTGTATAGATTTCCATGGCTCAGATGTCAACCCTGATTCTTCAGAAAAGAAAAGAAGGACCAAGGTCTACCTATCCCCACCCCCTTGCCCTCTCCTGCAATTGCTAGAAATTCAGTGTGTGCTATATACTGATGGATGATCCTCCTGGCTCCCTAAATTGAACTGTATCTTTTTGGGGGGTATAGTTCTATTAATCAAATCATCACAATCCCAAACATTTCTGCTTTTTCATGCCACTGAATTCCAATGATTTATAGGAATAAAAAATTAAATAGCTTTTAAAATGCAACCAAAACATCAACAAAAATCTGACCATTTACTGTTTTAACTCCAGATGTCACTAAATAACATATACGTGTGTAAGCGAGCTGGTGGTAAAGAGTCTTTCAGGGCCAGCTGTGCACAGGTTCAAGAATGTGCCTTGGTTAGAAGGGAAAAATAAAAACCCTAATTTCTTTGGTTCACTTCAAATAGTTGCTGCAGAAGTGTGGTCTGAGTACAGGACTGGGAGTCATATTTCTTAAAATCAAATTCCAGCTCTGATAAACTTTCTCTGACTTTAAGCAAGGCTTAATTTTGACACATTTCCTCGTTCTTTGACTTCTAATGAAGATGGTGATTTTCAATATTGACTTTGAACACTTTATATTGTGAGTACTGCTCACAATTACAGCTGCTCAGGAAACTATTCCCTCCTTCCACACATTTCAGAAAAAAATGTAATTGTTTACTTGTTGAAATTTTTCTTTGAAGTTGTTTGGGTTTTCATAAAAAAAAAAATGTTTTTTAAGATTTTTTTTCCTGGTGTTTGACAACCAAACACTGAACATTTACATCTTAAAAATGAAAAAAAAAAAATTTTTTTTCTAAAAAAAATGGAATGTTTTGCAAAATTTTCCTTTGCCATTTTCTATCCAATAAAAGGTTTGGTGGAAAAATTGTTAGCCCTTCTACTCATGATATAATACATTTATCTATTTTTATATTAAAAACATCATACATATAGACTGAAAAATAAGAATTAAATCAATGTAGGTGTTTGAGTATACGAACCATGAGAAAAAATTACCAAGAATTGACCACTTTGGGTCTGATTTTCCACTGCCTTGTGAAGCCACTTACATTTGTGCAAATAATAGTAGTATTTCACATCCACTTTGTATGGGTGTGTGGTGGAACAGATTACTCCCCCCCCCCATATACACCAGTCAAAAAGGGGTTAAAGAATGTCTGTGGTGACAATCAGCCCCAACCTACTGCACCTGTGCAGCTTCTCAGGCCTAGGAATGGTATTCTAAAACAAACTGAGCTAGAGCTCCCAGGTTAGGGGTTTGGATTATGTATTGAAGAATAGTTTGAGAGTACTTCCAGCATTTGCCTTCTGAGAAAAGAAGGGCCAGTTTGTTTCTTCAGATGAAACCCCAGAATTAAGCCTTGGCCATTAGCCATGCAAAAGGTTAAGGAGCTGAGATTTCCTCAGTCTGAAAGCCTGCTTCCCCTTCTCTGCATGTGGGAGGGGGCATAGAGACTGGTGAGCTGTGGAAATACCTTGTTTGATTGTTTGGACTGTTTTATAACCCCTGAAACAGGGTGGGCTTTCTAAGAGGGACAGCAAGAGGACTGCACCCCATACCTTGCAACTAGACCACAGGACTGTCACTGCTCAGGGAATGATAAATGAGGTAAGTGAGGTGCCTGCCTTCATCTGAAGGGGGTTACCTGAAGACCCAACATTTGATAGGGTGTAAATGGCAGCTGTTGTGTATTGAGGATTTGGTTAGACTTGCAAGCTAGGTCTTGGAGTAGGGGAGTTGAGGTTTCCTGGTTTGGTTTATAGGCTAGGGGCTGTGTAGTGAAGTGTGCAAACTAATCTGAGTCAGTCTGGAAAGAGACAGTTTAAAGCAATAGGTGAGTTCTCTTAGGGAACAGCCTGTTTTGTCTGGTTTGGGATTCTTGTGTCTTATTCTGAATACTAAGAAATAAAGTAGTGTACACTAGAACCTCCCAGCCGAAGTATTTGTTTTTTATCTAATTTTGGTGTATATGCTGTGAACATAACAGAAGCCTTTCTGGTAAATATGCTGATGTCAACACAAGTTGTTGAGCTCAGTACAGGAGTAATTACAGTACATTGGAAACTCTTCTAATTTATAGAGGTATCTTGTAATTTTAAGGGGTTTCTTGGTCCTTCTTGTGGGCTAGAGGGCTCTAAAGGAAAATGTGATGTGGGTTCTCATAGGTAAGTCTGAAAAGCGAGAGACTGAAGTTAGTTCCTGGTTCCCAGCTCTTTATTCAAAGGCCAAAATTATTTAAATATATCAGTAAGATTAACTTTTTAGAAATTTCCACAGTGTGATATATTTAAATTATGAATTACTTATTTGTTATAATTACCAAGGAGCTAGATTTTGACTGGCTGTTCATCATAATGCATCTCAGGTCACCCAAAGTGACATGTCCCCATGAACATTAGATTGTTCTGAATGCACTGGGACAAGTCACTCTGACCCAAAGCTTCATTTTTGTGCGGTATGCCTCCCCACACTATGCCTCCACCACTTCCATACTATGCTTGGCATTTGAATAAGGAGCTAGACTCAGACTGTTTGTATGACAAAATACATATTGAGTAACCCCACATGCACAGCCCTGTGACTGTTCCTTTTCTATGAATACGCCACACCCAGAGGTGAGCCTTTATTTCAGGTCTGACAAACACATATTACCACAGTTTTTATTGTGTTGTGTTTTTGTTAGTAAACATGCAATATGCATGTACAAATCAGCAAAAAACAATATTCAGCCAATCTGCTGCAAATCCAGCTGCAGTGTTTTTACAGAAATTATGATGGCTACAAATGAAGATGTCTATAGGAATGTTGGTTTGTTTGAATTAAGAACAGGAAAAATGACTTAATTTAATCAGCTTAATTGTGTAACAGATATTAGAAACACTTATGAATAGTGTTACTTTTGCTTGTACAGCAAAAATAATATGAAGACATTGCTTGGTCACAGCTGGCTCCCAAATTATCCTATTTATTAACTATATACAGATATACAAGGCCTATCTCAATGTATACTGCTGCTCTGAGTGGTTTCTGATGGCTTCGAAAACAAAAAACAGTGAAGACCACTAGAGTGTTCGCAAAGTGTTTTAAAGAAATACTACCTTATTCCTACATTTAGCTGAGCCAGCTAATGTCTTTAGTTTTGCTGTGAGACTCATACCGAGCCTCACTGCTTATACTTCAGTCGAATTTGGATAACTCTGTATCTGTGGCTAGAATATCTCCACCTCATTCCTTTTTAATTGGATCATAGAAATACAAACTGTAAGTTTGATCTAGCTTGTGGAAACATACAAAATGGTTCCCAGTTTTGTATGTTGTCCCCAAAACGTTGTAACTTTTTAAAGGCAACACCTTTGCTTTTAATAAACTTTCCTGTTTATGCAAATTTTGATTTCTATTGAACTAATCAATATTTGAAATCTTGTTTCAATATTAATGCTATATTGAAGTTACATGGAAAAGAGCTACAGTGAGGGCAGGTGAAGGATTTTTCTGGAATAGGAGCATTTAATTTTTGTCCTAATAGTCAGATAATGGTATTTAAAAAGATGCAGGTCAATCCTTTGAGATGCAGCCACCAAAATGCATCTTGTTTTTCTTCCAACTTACATACTGTCATGCACAGAAATCTCTTTGGGAAGTAGTTGAAGGTCACATTTTTGAATCTTTCTGTGATCAGACTTCATACCATGAGTAAGATGTAAGGTTCACCAATAGCTAAATGACCTACTCAATTGATGTAATCCATTGCACTTGTTCATTTTGACTCTGAAGTTGTAAAATAAGTGACAAAGTTGCTATTGTCATAAAAATATTGTAATTAACATCACTAACTGCAAAAATTGCTCAGATAATTTGTGACACCTATATTTAAGCATTCCTAAGGATTTGTATGATAAGACCCTATTGTGCACAGAAGAGAAGTTGCTTCATGAATTTCTGCATGGAATGTCTGCCTCTTTGGAGATTTGACTGGTCTGTAATGCTAACACAACCAACTACTACACCAAATATCCACATGGAGGGGGAAACTTTGGTAAAGGTGTGTGTGCAAGAAGGGCCAGTAAAAGGAGTTCATAGAATAGGTTACCAAGAGAGGTTGTGGAATCACCATCACTGGAGGTTTCTAAGAACAGGTTGGATGAACATGGCTCAGGAATGGGGTGTGTATACTTGTCCATTCCCTCCCACTGTGAGGCAAGACCTAGATGACCTCTCAAGATTCTGTATAGTCCCCCATTCAGTAAGTATGGCCTGCATTCCTTGTTCCTAGATATATAACAATTTATGTTTGAATCCAGATTGCTCCATAAGACTGTTGTCCTCATCATTATTTACCATTCTGCCAAGCTTCGAGTCATCCCAAAGTCACTACTGATAAAGTCTGTGGAAGTAAATATAATTCACTGGTGAAAATGTTGAATAGTGTTGGGCCTAATACTGCTGATACCCGCAGAACTCACTAGTTGCCAATGGGGAGTCATCACTGAATGTGGGTGAAATTCAATGACTCTCTCCCTTATTGGCAACTACTTTGAGACCTGTCAATTAGCTATTTCTTAATCAATTCAAAATGTGCTTTATTGATATAGCAGAGTGTTCACCTTTTAAACAGAATGTTGTGCAGTATTTAAATCAAATGCCTAACAATAGGTGGAGTATATTCTGTAGAGGGTCTTATGATGCTCATCACTTCAGTATCTGAGTGCCTTCAAACAGTGCAATAGAAATCTCTCATAGTGTTTGTTCTCTCATCTTCTCTCCTGGGATAGAGGTGTGTGCAGTGAAGTATCTTGTTTTGGCAGGGTTTTTGGTTTGTTTTATTTAAACATACATGTTGCTATGTGTTGGAGAAGGCAAGGTCAAAGAAATGAGCCTTGCACTTGAAGCAGAAGGTGGTGAGGTTTGTGATGGTGTTTAGTTTCTGGAAGAACGAAAAGGTCTGTCTCCCACACAGATGAGCTTTCCCTTGTAGAAAATACCATTGTGCCTGATCAGCAGAGTTGTCAACAAAGATTTTTGTTCTGGAGCTTAGGGATTATTTTAGATATCCTGGGCCCAGGCCATTGATCACCTTGAAGATAAGCACTGAGACCCTGAACTTGATTAATTCTGTGGTAAGACAGTGTCAAGAAAGGACAGGTGTGTAGTGTTCATGGTAGCCTGTGTTGCTCAGGAGATGTGGTGCAGTATTCTGTATGAGTTGGAATTTCCTGAATGCTGAAGGCTTCATGCCCAGGTATATCACATTGCTTTAGTCCAAGTAGGAGGTGACAAAGGTGTTTATAACTGAGGTCTGGTCATTGTCCGTTAGGATGGGATAAGGTGACCAGATCGCAAGAGTGAAATATCAGGATACATTGGGCGAGCGGGGGGCGTGGGGAACGATGACAGACACAGGTGCATAGCCCCGACCGGAGCCAGAGGCACACTTGTCCGCCTGGTTCTGTGTTACCAGTGTGCCCCTTCCTGTTGTGGGTGGGCCCATGCTGCGCCATATAGCTCCCCTGCCCAGCGCCCCCTGGATCCACTATGCCCAGCGCCCCCCTACAACCCTTCCACCACAAATGCACAGTGTTGTGTGCGCGCGCACGCACACACACACACACACACACACACACACCCCACCCAGAGCCCTCCTGCCCACAGCCCCACCACAGCTGCCCAGCACTCCACACAACCCCCACTCGCTAGTTTCCCAATACAAACGGATTTCCCCTCCCTCCCTTCCTACCTTCCCCACAGCCCCACCACCACAACTACACTATGCCCCACGCAGACCCGCACTGCCCCTGCCTTGACACACACAGATCTCCCCACTGTCTAGCACCCCAAAACACACAAATCTCCCTCAAAGCCCAGCGCCCTCCACATCCTCACAGCCCAGCACCCCACACACACCTCCCAGATACTCCCTCCATCACACCCTGCTCCCTTCCCTGGCCGCACTCACCAGCCCTGCTGGGAGGTCTCTGGCTCCTAGGGTGAGATCGGCGAGGGGAGTCTCCAGACTCTCCACGTGCTGTGCCTTCCACAAGCGCGAGCTCTGTGGCTCTCATTGGCCATGAAAAGCAACAGTGGGAGCTGCTGGAGCTGCAGCCCACTCCCGGTGCCTGCAAGCTGCGCCCCTGCAGCATGTGGCGCTCCTGCCAGCAGGTGGGCGCCGGGAGCTGCCCCAAGAAGCGGTGAGCAGTGGCGCTGTGGTTGGATGAACGGTCCCTGATATTGGGACAAAGGGCTTCCCAACCGATGTAAGGTTGGGACGTGGGACAAGTCCCCTAAAATCAGGACTGTCCCGATAAAATTGGGATGTCTGGTCACCCTAGGATGGGATGGAGTCTCCTAGTCAACCAGAGATGGAAGAATAAGTTCTCACATACCAGTAGCTGTGAGTAACCTATATCAATGAGGAATCCAAGAGTATTGCTAAACCACAGACCTAATTAACTGTGGATGTGTACCTTCAACCAACGGAGACTATCCACTGCGGCTACAAATGCTAACTTTATCAAACTTGTAATGTTATCAAAGAAAGAAATCGGGTTTGTCTGACAAGACCTATTTTCTACAAAACCGTATTGACTGGAATTAATTATATTCCTGTTCTTTAGCAGTTGAATCCCATATCAACTTTTCCATTATTTTTCCCAGGATTGATGTCAGACTAACTGACTTATAATTACCCAGGTCATACTGTTTGCCTTTTTTGGAATATTGACACAGCATTAGTATTCATCTAGCTTTCTGAAATTTCCCTGGTATTCCAATATTTATTTAAAGATTAACATTGGTTGGCCAGAGATCTCTTTTGGGACTCTTGGGTGTAAGTTACTAGGGCCTGATGATGGGTTGGAAAGTAGTTCATTAGCCTCATGTGATACATCATGCTGTACACCTACTTCTTTCCCAATACAGAACAAATATTTATTGAACTTTTACTGCATCATTAATTTTGCCAGTTTCATCTAATGATGTACCCATAACCCTACTATTGCTTGGATATATATATATAATATAATATATATTTTAGTTCCTAATATTCCTTAAAAACTCTTAGTGTCCTTAGCCCTGCCAGCTGTAGATTTCTCTTTTCCCCCCACACCCCAATGTCTTTAGCTTTCCTTATAAATTTTCTATACTTCAAAACTTCTAACTTTAAATTGATTGCTATGTTCCCTTTTTGGATATTGCTGCCTCCACTTTGACACTAGACCAGGATGGACTTTAATCAAAGTTGACCACTTTCTTGATTGCATGGCTTTTTGTTCATCTAATAAGCTCTTCTTAAAGAACTCCCAATTTTTATTCTCATTTTTCTGTCTAAATTTTTTCCCCACAGTCAATTTCACTCGTCGTTTCTCTCAGCATTGAGAGATTAGCCCTCTTTGAGGCACCAAGTGTGTCTGTCTATCTATCTATATATAAAAATATAATTACTGGTTGGGAATGTTCTGTTTACCTATATTGAATGCAATCAGAACACAATTATTAGTCCCTAGACAACCACCAACATCCATTCCAGTGACTAATTTGTCTTGATCCCTGAATAATGAGGACCAAAATAGTTACCTCATAGCAAGTGCAGTACTTTGTTAGAAAAATCTATAAATTTTAATACCTGGAATGACTTATTACTGACTGCTTGAGCATCCAGTATATTTCTCCAAAACTGAACTCCCTCCTAAAACACCATCGTTTTTGTCAATCTGTTAAGCACCTATCTGTAAGGACTAACTCATCCTGTTCTCTGTTTGGATTTGGTGGCCTGTAAGAGACCCCCTGCCCTTCCTCCCCGCTCCCCAACAGTAGACCCTCTTTGGCTTTGTTAGCACGTTGATCTATATGTATTTGAGATGCTGTGTTTCTGAGTTATTGATAATTGTAAAACAGGTAATGATGTCTTTAATGTAGAGTGACTCCCCCTACACCTTTTACCCAATTGATCCCTCCTGAGCTGCTTGTAACCAGATGAGTGAATTGTTCCACCTGGTTTCTGTAATGCCCATTATATACTTCTCTCATCAAGTTTTTTTTTTTAATTCCTTATATCTGTTACCCAGACTCCTAGCATTGGTGTATAAGCAACTGAAAACTTTTCTTTTTGTGTTCTTTGCCATATCAGTTCAATTTGTTCATGACATCTTGAGTTTTGTACTGCATTTGCTCCCTTATTACCCTCCCCTTGTTTTGGTAGTTTCATGCTCTCCTAGCTGTTCCAGCTAGTCTCTAACCAAGAAATCTGCTACCTATGAGATGGAGGCTGTTCTTTTCATGCATTACTCTCTCCCACTAGAATGTGGTCCAATGTTAAACCAAAACATTCAGCCTCTCACCAGTCATGCAGCCCATTATGCACCTGCAATATCTTCTGCCTTATCTCGCTCATTGGGCTGATAAGATCTTTGAGAAGACCCCTTGGACTTTCCTTTTCCTCCACTCCCTTTCAAGTTGCCTGAAGTCTTCTATAATCTGTGTAATTCCATGAGATACCATGCCACTGGTTCCAATGTGTGTCACTGTCAGTGGACTCTTGCCCAACAACTTCATAATCACGTCAAATCCTGCAGTTACAACTCCTATCTTCACTCAAAGAAGACAATTGTCCTTGTGTGTGTCTTGCCAAATTCTGTCTATTCTTCTTAATAGAGAGTTGCCAATGATGCATTGCATATGGACATTCCTAGGATGGCTGCAGAACCTCTCTTCGTTGCTTATTTCATACCATAAGGACACCAAGTATGTCTCGTAGTTCTTTATTCCATTCCTCCAGAGACAGGTTCTTCTGTAGCTGATTTGTTGAGTATCTGAAAATGATTTGATAATTCTTGTTGTTGAATGCGTCCTGGCTCTTACCTTCTTAGTCACTGTCTTGTCTTTTTTTCTACTCTAATTCCCTCATCACCCATCTTTCCTCTGGTGTTTGACAATGATTTCCAAATCTGGTTTACCAAGAAGTCTTTGTTCTCTCAAATTCTGCATGATGTTGCAACTTATGCTTCCAGACCATGTATTTTCTCCTCCTATATGGCCACCAAATTGCATTTCATACACAAGAAATCTATTCTCTCTCCCAGCAGAAAGAAAAACAGAACACATCCAAGACAGGGGACAGTAATTGTTTCCTCATCCATGTCTGCTACCTGCTGAGGTCCGTATCTAAAACAGGAATCACACTTCCTCTCTAAAGTCCCACTGAAACTCATCCAGTTTGCTTCTCCTGTTCACCTGGCAACTGATTTTATATACTAAGCCTCATTGCTCTGCTCTCTCCCAGCAACAAGGCCCTCACTGAAACACAGAACTGTCTCACCTATACATTCAGGGGACCCACAGTCCAGCCACACAACCCTCACAGAGAACAAACCTAGATGGAACAAATACAATACTCACCAAGTCCCTGTACCTGCAGACATAGGATCCACAGCTCCACTCTCTGAAACTTCCCGTTTTTGCTATTTCTTTTCTCCTGCTAAAATGTGTGTTTGCGGGAGGAGGGCTGGAGATACAGGCCAAAAGTTTTTGCAAGAAAATTTTGTCAAGTAGTTGCGCTGCTCTGAAGTAGCTGAGACGTGGAACAGTCATGGGGATGCATCACCTGAGGTGACCCAAGATTTATTCTGTCACATATAGCCAATCAAAACCAGCTCCTTAATTCGTTAAAAAATAATCAAGTAACTAGTAATTGAAAGTTATAAAAATTGTAATCACGTTAGACCAGCTGCTTACTACTACATCCTGGGAGTAAATCAGGATGAGGGTTTTCTTGGGGACAGGGCTAAAAGGAGTACTAGAATGAAGCCTGCTTTTTATTTGGGTTTATGAAAGGCTTAAAATGCTTCCTAGGGACTACCAAATTTCTGCTGAATAGGCTGAAGGCCCGCTGACCTTCCATGAGCTCCCTCCTTTCTGCTGAGCCCAAATGTGGAACTCTGTGAATGGTTCCCGCATCCGCTTCATCTGAAAACACGCACAGGCCACCAGTATTAGAAGGCACTATATAAAAGGAGTTATAATTCCAGCCATAGGGCAAGATTGTGACCCACCCTTACAATATCACAGTAAAGCTAGGGGTTGCAAAGCAAGGTGCCCCCTTTCCTTCCTGTGTGGCCTACCTGCACCATGGGTAACTGCAGCAGGAGAGCAGCACCTCTCATAGGTGGGTGGGGTGGAGCATGGGTCGAGCCACCATCATGCCAGCCAGCGCATCTGATCCAGGGCAGAGGGGGAAGTCATCGGCTTCCGGTTTATATCAGAAGCTGACTAGATCCTCCCTGAACTAAATGGGGAAGCAGGGAGAGAATTGTGCATTGCAGAGACACAGTTCCCTCCTTGACGCATTACTGGCGCAGTGCTCCTTTGTTGTTGTCTCTGGCTCAGAGCAGGTTGTATACTTACAGTCTAGTCCATATTTATAATCCACATACACGTGAAGAGGGATCTGTATAATCAGTGTTTTCTGACCGATCGTATCTGGGTTGTCAGCAGTGTATTAGCCATTATTATTATTAGTTTTTATTCTTGTCTGGGAGCTCCGATCATGGACCAGGAACCCCATTATGCTAGGCACTCAAGAAACACACAAAAATACTATCCCCACTCAGACAGCTGTTTCAACCAGCATGAAATATCTTACTGTACTTAGATTGTAAGATTTTCTAACTTTGTACACAACATAATTGACATTTACTACTACAAGCATCAAAAACATTCCAATTTGTCAACTTTGAGCCAGAAACCAAAACTAGATGGGCTGTATAGCCTCTTATGCCTTAGCATGCTCATGAGGTTTGTTTCTTTGAAACCCTTCCTGCACTGAGAGATCTTTCACAATTATTTTTTCCAATGCTGTGTCTTAGAATCCATGTGTCTCCTCTTTTAGAATATTATTGAGTTAAATAAGAGCATCTCAAAACTTATTACAAAATGCAACAGTTACAGATTAGGTGCCAGAGTTTGAAACTTTTGCTGCTAAGCACACATCTGCAAATGGCAAACCTAGCCCGGAGTGATGCAAGTAAGGATAGAGTAGTGTGGAAAAGTTTGTATTCTAGTGTTAGCCTGCCTATTAGTAACTCTCTGTAGGCCTAGGAATCTTTCCATAGACTTCTATAAACTTTGGATCATGCCTTAGTTTTGTATAATATACTGTTAAAAGTACATGCAGTAACTATTATTTAATATGTGAATAGAGCATAATGTCTTGGCTTTGTTTTATCTTTTGCACCAATCTATGGTGAGCTGTTCAAGAAGTCGTCTTTAATTTTCTTCCCAAAAAAACCCCCACTCATTAAAAGTTGCATAAGCCTCTCACCAGCACTTTATTAAATTGCAGGGAAAAAGCTCTGCGAGGAGATCTAAACACTGCACATTTTTACCTATCGTAGGTCCCAGTACAGGCTTTAGTGCTCTCCATGAATATGGATATTTTTCTGAATCAGGGCCTTGGGACATGTACATTAGGCACAAACTCAGGTTTCAGAACATGTCAGTGTCAGCACTAGCTCTGCTAGCTGTCCATTGATCATGCACAGTGAAATATTGTACCAAGTCATACAGTATTTTGAAAATTGTTCTAGTGTGTGGTTTCTAAAGGTAAACAAAGTGTGGCTAGAAAGAAGGGAACAACAACAATAATATGTAAGGCTATTATTTTACAGTAGAACTTCCTACATCATTTGCCAAAAATATCTAAATTATACTTCTTTTTTATGAACTCTAGCTAAAGATTTGTGTGGGGGGGGGGGGGGGGACGGGCGTTTATGGTGGATGGTTGGGTGGTTGTTCCTGCACTTAGTTGCTTTGTTCAGATTTAGGGGACAACTTTAGCATGATTTTATACATTTAATTTTTTTCCCTCTTACAAATCTGCTCCATCCATGTGTGAGTTGGTTATTTGGGTTCTATGCTGGCGGTGTGTGGAGGACACTGGGAAGTGAAATCTAGCCCACCAACCCAGGGCTAGGGCTGCAATAGCTGTCACAGCACCCCCAAGATGTGGAGGCTGCTGGATCCGTGTGAACGCAGATCCGCAGACTGCCCAACAGCAGAGTTCTGAACTGGCTTATGCAGGGATGATGCAGAGACTCTTTCCAATGTACACAGACATCCTTACATGGCCACTTCAACCACTGTACAGGCAAGCTCCGCCATTCAAGCTTTCAGTGGTAGAGTGGGCCTTGTGCTGCCCTCCCACACCCTGCATACATTTTAATCTGTTTGATTTCAGGGCAGCACCCGTGTTAGTCTGTATCCTCAAAAAGAACAGGAGTACTTGTGGCACCTTAGAGACTAACAAATTTATTAGAGCATAAGCTTTCGTGGGCTACAACCCACTTCTTCGGATGCATTCTGTAACTGTTTGCACTGGACACAAAATGGAATAGACAAAACATTTGAAATGAAATAATCAGCTGCACCATCGCAATCCACCAGTCCTTGCTTTCTCTACTCAGAACACCCCATGTGTAGATACATGTACATATTTTGATTGTCTGCAGATCACGTCTTCGGATGCATCCGAAGAAGTGGGTTGTAGTCCACAAAAGCTTATGCTCTAATAAATTTGTTAGTCTCTAAGGTGCCACAAGTACTCCTGTTTTTTTTTTAATCTGTTTGATATGATTCTGCATGTAGGCTTTGGATCAGAAGTCTTTCCATTCACTTCAGTGGAGTATTTGTAATTATTTCAAAAGCTCAGTAAGAATAAATGAGTGGGTGGGGAAACAAGAACAAGGCTAGTTTGTCAAAGGCTCCCTGTCCTACTCAGATTTCTTAACATGCTCACTTGCTAACGTGATCTGCAGACAATCAAAATATGTACATGTATCTACACATGGGGTGTTCTGAGTAGAGAAAGCAAGGACTGTTGAATTGCGATGGTGCAGCTGATTATTTCATTTCAAATGTTTTGTCTATTCCATTTTGTGTCCAGTGTAAACAGTTACAGAATTCCTAAGAAACAGGTTTTCATGGAAATTAGGGTCCTTACACCTATAACGTATTGGGGATGTGTGTGTGGGAGGAATACATTTAAATCCAAATGCTGGAGTTCTTCTAACAGTGTGGTTCATTTGTGACTGAGGAATGTGGCTAAAATTATGAAGATGGACCTTGCCAGAAATGCATTGTTCGTTTAATGGTGAAATCCTGACATCCCTTGCTATTCCAGTATAAACATGGCCACTCAAGTATTGTGCCATCTTCTGAGTTCATTTTCTGGCTCGCTGTTGGATAGTTTCTTTGGCAGCCAGCAATTCCATGATCTGGCAGAAAATTATGGGCCCTGCTTTCATCACCATGTCTTCCAAGGTTCCATCTATAAAACAGGATCAAACTAGAAATCTTCCCCCATATAACTTCACTCAGCAAAAGCACATACACATGTTTAAATAAAGCACATGAGTAGTCAGTAGGATGCTTTACACATGGACATACATGCTATACTGGATTGGAGCTATATTCACTCACTGACAGCACATTACTGATGCATGTATTGTAACTATGGGCTATAGCTTGTGATGAATCTGTGTCCCAACCTGGGCTGCATGTGCTGGTGGAGAGGAGGGCTGAGGGACTGATTCTCTTGTTCTCCTCTTGGAACAAAAATGACTTCTCACAACTATAACTAGGAAAGGAGGCAGCACGCTTACATAAAAGCTGCACTTAATGGGAAATGTTTATGCCTTGTTCCTGAAAATTATTCTGGCCACATTAATAGTGTAGGACAGAGTTCAGTTTGTACTATGTAAAGAGAGTTGTGGGGGATGAAGACCTTGGGGTCAGGGCAGAGTATCGTCCCTGGGAATTTTTTAAAAATACTTGCCATTTGTTATGATCTGGTCCAGCCCAAGGGAAATAACATGCTCTTCACAAGTAACTTTATGAGCACCAGGGGTACATCCCCTTGCTGCAGGGATGATCTAGGAGAGATGTTGTTGTAGTACTATCCAGCAAGCGTGCACAGAGGGAGGGAAATCATCCAAACTTTCCATTCAACTTCACAAGAGTGTTTTTTTTTTTTTTTTAATAAGGGATTCCTATGAGCCCCCAAGAACTTCCTTAGCTCCTAATTCAGCAGAGCTCCTTGAAAACAAGTTCCTTACTGATCATAAGTTTGAGCTACTTAAAATGAGCCAGATTTTCAGCTGGTCAATGAAGATCAGATTTCTCAATGGTATTTCAATGCTTAATGATGCAGATAAACTCCTAATGAAATTTTCAAACGTGCCTGAACATTTCAGATGGTGACAGTGGTACCTGCTGGCTTTGGAATCTCCAGATAACTCCCATTGGTTTCAATAGTTTAGCTTGCCTAGGTAGGAGCTTTTGAAAATCCCACGAGGCACCTAATTGTATCTTTAGGCACCTAAAAACCTTTGAATATCTGATCCTCAGTCAAAAGAGCTATGTTGATTTGAGGATCTGGCCCACTGAATTTTAGAAAATACCTTTCAGCCCTATGAAAACTAAAATGACTGCATTACAAAATTGTTTCCATTCAGTGTGGTGGTCAGAATGGAAAGGTTTACAGTCCTTAAAATGAAATGATGCCGCCAGATGCTGCTGTAAGTGGGGAGGCGGGGGGAGAAATCAGCAGCTGCAAATCCTCATACAACATCTCACTTAAAATGTCATGTGTGCTACTTGGTTTAAATTGTCGCCCCTCCAGCAACCACAAACAATGCAGAAACAGCAGATGTGTTTTCTATTTAGAATTAAACAGTTTATCTCAACCACTGTCATTGTTACAGAGGGAAAATAAATAAATATCCATGTTAATGTAAACTTCAAAAGGTACTTTCTGGCAAGAATGGCTATTTCTGAATCCAGAGTCCACTGAGAACTAAGATTTGACCAGATTTTTTTCCAATAGGGATGCTGGCAGCTCAGAGCGTAGTAAAACTCAGACTGGTCAAAAAGATTTTTTGGCTAGATATTGCATCCAATAACTCATGTCATTTATACTTAATGGTCCAGAAAATTTAAGTAAACATCATAAATGTCTTTTGTTATTAAATGTTCCATTAAAACATTTTGTTTAACTCTTACATGCCTTCTTTACTGTCCAGTATTTGCCTACATGATAATCTGAGTCACCTCCTGGAGAGTTAAGGATTTGACATAATTTCACCCTAGCCCAGAACTGCGCAAGAAAAACAAAACTGAAATGTCTTGCTGTGAGTATTTTATCTTGAAGTTAAGTTACTTCTGAACTTGCTCTTCAGTCGGAATGGCTAATTTCCTACCCTACTCATATGTTTAGAAGACTATAGCTTTGCTCTTCTTATGGCTAGGCAGTATCTCTAGCAGGAACTACTGTATGAATATTAGAGGATCACGTTTTAAAAGGAGAAATACTACTACTAAAGGGGAACCTTCTGAGAAACAATTGGGTCATAGAAAAATATAGTTACTTTCTGCAGAAAATAAAGGTAGAAATTCACTTAGCTATTGATATCCTGTGGTTATATTTAAAAACCAAAGCAGAACATTGTCTAGGTGACAAGGTATTTTGACTAAATCATACTTAATTCTTTCCCTGATCTAAAGAAGGCTCAATGGCTGAAATATTACTACTCTTTTTAGTCTGACACAGACTTCAGCAAATACCTTTCTAGTGTTTGATTCTCAGCCAGTATGTTAACATACTACCATTCAGCATATTTCCAGATTTTATATTTTTACAATGAGATTTTTGTTCTCATTCAAGTGAGCACATCAGTCCTTCTGACACCTTTCCTGTTTAGAAATGGGCAGAGAAAGGGTATGTATATGCAGCCAATGAAGAGCTGTGTTAGCCATTACTGCTGCTAATTACACAGTGGACTTGGGACACACTCAAGTACCTATGCAGTAATTTTATTGCATTGCATTATGGTCCCAATCCTGCAAACCTTTCACGTGCTGAACCCTACTGCAGCTGACTAGAAGTCTGTACACTGAGAACTTGCAAGATTGGTCCTTACGTTGTTAACATTGTAGAAGTGCTGCAAATGAGTAATCCATCTTGTAACACACACTCCCCTATGGAATACCCTATGCCAAGTTTAAAACTTTCTAGTAGTTAATCTACCAGGGCAGCACATCTATTGGATTGAGATAGGGCTGAGTTCTTGGAATCCTGAGTTCTAGTCTCGGCTCTGACACTGGCTGAGTGGCAAATCTGACCTGAAGAGTGAAATTCACATCAGCTGAAGGTTAGGATAACAAGTCCCATTTTGCCTTAGGCATTCATGCTCTTCTGTCTCATGTTGTCAAAGCCACTTTGTCCTTAATGTCCTGCTCCTCTTCTAGGCAACATGCCTCAATACTACATATCGCTAAGGAAAAAGTGCATTAAACTTATAATTATTTACAAGGTTCAACTCATACAGCATAAGAAACATGGAATGTACAGAAATCTTGTTACTAAAACCATCTGATTGAAAGCAGTGAGACTTAAGCACTGAATCAGGGCCTTAATCTCTTAACACTAGTTTGAGTAGTATATAGAGACCTTGTGCAGTGAATAAATTTCACCCAAAGTGCTAAATTTGGGATTCAAGTGCATATACAATATACAGGGCTCCCATTAAATCTCCTGGGAATTGGAGTTGTGAAAACATATTTCCCTGCCCCCAGAAATATATTTTCTGGTATGTATTAATGTTATCACACCTTTCAATCCTTAGTGCATTTATAACGTGACTGGAATATAAAGGAAACAGAATATAGAAGTAATAACCAAATGAGTAAATTCATTTTTGTTAAAGTTTCTGTGCCACTTAAAATTGATTTCTAGTACCCTAGAAACTTGCACAGCTGAACTTCAAACAGGCTTAGTTTTCTCCTGACGGGACACATTTTCAGTCAGCCTTATTCAAAACAGCTCTTGTCCATCACTCTTCAGGAATATTGAGGTTAATTTTAAAACTGCTTCCAAAGCAATGGGGAATTGTACTAAAATAATGCTGTCAGATATGTAAAGGGTCATGTGAACTACATGTCAAAGAAGAGTAAGGACACTTCCCCCCTCCCCCCCCCGCCGCCCCCGCCGCCCCCCAGCACTTCTTGGGGGAAATGGTCATGATCCTGTGCCACTGTCAATGGGAGTTTTGCTATTTATTTTAATGGCGGCAGAATCTGAGCTTAAAAGCACATTTTGTTGTTTATAAAATAAAACGCCTGGATTATATATAACTTTTTAAATACTTACAAATTCAGCTCTAGTACTCTGTTTTATGAGTTATCTGGGGGGAAGAGGGGATTATTTTCTCAAGTTTGTTATACAAAATTATTTGACAAATAATTTAGAGGAATTATGCTTGATCTGTAGATTGTTCACGAACAGGTTTTTTGTTTGTTTGTTTTTGTTTTTTGCAAATATTCAATTTAAGCTGTGTGGGTCACATAGGTCATGTGATAGTGTTGCTATGCCCTGCTTGGGTGAATATACTTCTTAGAACCACTTTTGAGTATTAATGGTCTTACTTTTGATTATTATCTAACATTACATTGTGCTGTACTATTCACTGTAAATCGCTGTCTCCCCTAACATTCAGGCTAACAAATTTGTTTACTAGAATAATTGTGAAAATCTAAAAGAAAAGGGGCCAGCCCTAGCTGAAGTGATTTTCAGTTTTATTTGAGTGACAGCTCAAGGAAAATATTTGGTTAGTTCTTGAGAGCACTGTGTATATTTGGGCTAATTTCCCCAGGAAGCTCTATCCATGCACCTCACTTCTGATATGAATGGCTCTTCTCTCAGTTGAGGAAACTTAGCCAAAGTGCAGGAATTTGCACAATGATAGTAAAGTTATTTCTCACTGACTCCAGTAGGAAAATCCAGGTTCATCTACTGCTTTTAGATCTCCATCTCCTATATGCCCACAACAAACTTGGCTGCCTCAGCATCTTACTTCCTCCCCATCCTGTAGCCCAGCTCCTCTTACACTCTCCTCCAACTTTCAGCTCACAGCTACTCTCTCCTGACCAATGCTAAATACCCCTCCCGGAGATGCATTAATACCACATATTTATGGTTCTATGGGCACACCAGTTGGTCACTGCCTCCAAAACCCCTCTCAGGAGGGGCAATTCCTCCTAATTTAAAATGGCCATCCAACAGTCTCCTCATAGACGGACCCCACACATCAAAAAGCACCCAGAGAGGAGTCAAGTGAAAGGATGTGATGAAAGCAGAAGTCCTCACTTCAGAGCATGTCTGGTATCCACTCCCTTGGCCCATGGAGGCAGAGAGGATAATTTGGCACTAATGTCTCTTTAACTTTTTTCTTTTCTATTTTAAGAGCTCCACTCCCTGTCCCTCTCAGCTACAGCAGCATTGCTGGTGGGAAACAAGTAGCACACCCCACTATCTCTGTCTGTCTCCCCTCCTCAGTAGGATTATTCAATGATTCTGAGTAGGAAGAAAATACTTTTCTGAGGCGGGAAGGGAGAAAAGAGAAGGAGGGAGAGGAAGATAAGACGGGGAAAACAGAGAAAGGGAGCCTTTAAAATATAATTTACTGTGGGAGGGTGAGACTCCTGAATGGGAGAACGAAAGGCATATTCCACTTGTAATGACTTGAGCATATTTCCAGCTTGATGGGTGATGTAAAATTACTTGTGCAACTTGATTTAAGCTCCTGTCTCACCTAGGGTTGGAGTCACCTAAGATTATTTTCATTGGTGGCTTGAACATCTCTGCCAATGATAACTCTTGTGCACTTACTAAAAATCTCAGGGCACCCATAGGATTTTCCCAGGAGGATTCTTGCCTGAGACACACCAATAAGCAAACTCTCTAGATCTTATTTTTTGGAAGTGGATTGGGAATGATCACCATGGTTAGACCATCTCCTTCTAGGCCTCACTCATGTTTCTCTCAGAGCATGAAGAGAAGAAAGGATGATCCAGTAGTTAGGGAATTGGGGATGCTAACACCTAAAACATGGGTGGTAGGTGGTGGTCAAAAGTTGTTTTACTGTATGGTGGCTGTTTCTGGTAATCTGAATTGCCTGTATGATGCAATTGCTGATAGTTTGATATGACCTTTGGTATACATTTATTTACTTATTTTTAAAGCTGTAAAGGCACCCAAAGGCTTGTGTGCTGGACTCACGTTTTATAAATGTGGATGTAAATGAATAATGACAGGAGTTTATACTTTGCATACAGTATATGGAGTAAAACAATGAAACTCCCAGTTACTCCCCGATTCTCTGATAGCATCCTTCCCACCCCCAAAGCAAGTAGCACATTTTTAGGGACTACCAGAAAGAAATAATAATTATTAACAGGAGTTGAAGGTTTGGAATGGTGGGGTGACCTGTGCTCAGGGCCATCCTTAGGCATACAGGGGCTGCATAGGGCACCTGAAAATTTGGAGCACCCCTGGGTCTTAGTGTCCACCCATCCGCCTCTTCCTATCTCTGTTCTGACCCTTCCTGCATGCTCCCACAGCTGGCTGCTGCAGCCTGGTGACTCTTACTCCAGAGGGGATCTAGTAACTTAAAAGTGAAAAAGCCTCCAGCCTGCCAGACCTATTAGTACAACATTGAAACTGTTAAAGAGCCATGCAAGTGGTAATGAAGCCATTTAAGAGGCATTTGCCAACCCCCAGGTATATACTGTCAGTTTCTGAATTTACTGACAAAACCAGTTGAGTATTACTGTAATATTTACTCAGAACATGTTAGTCTACAGGACCTTAGTTTAAAATTTGCTTTAAAAATATTTCATTAGTGTGTTGCTGAAGATGATAAAATCACATATCTAAAAAAATATTTGAAGAGAACCCTTAAAGAGACAACATTCCTTTCCTGCCAGATATCTGGACAAATGAGTTTGCCTTTCTTTACTTCTGATTGTTTGATGAACTAGTTTTAAGAGAACCCTCTAGCAAAATCAGTACCTTAGTAAGATATAAAATACTTTGTTATGCCTAAAATCTTTGGAAACATATATATTTTTAAAGTTGGTAAAATTTCAAACACGTCTATTGTTATGGGGATCACACAAAGTAAATGAGTGTTCCCTTTTTCTAAAAGAAATGAACATTGTTATGAACACACTAAACCTCTGTGACTGTTTAATTTAAAATAATGTCTTTGTTTCAGTGAGTTTCGATGCCGCACGCTCTGTGTGAGGGAGAGGGAATGGGGTTCTCTGTGAGGAACTGGGACTCTCTGCTGCCATGAGGCAGGCTGGGCGGCTCAGTATCCTTTGCTGCCTCGTCCCTCCCACCCTGAGCTGTGAGCCTGGGCTGCTGTCGGGCATAGAGGCACCAGTTTAATAATACTGAGTAGGACACCATAAATCCTAAGGACGGCCCTGCCTGTACTTGCTGCATCTGGCCTCGTATGTAGGTCTCCCACTCCAAAATTGAGTTTAATAGAGTGGATCCATCTAATGTCTGACTCCCAAGATGGAGTTAAAATGGGATTAGAACTAGAGTACAGTATGTCTGTGCATAATTATAGTGAATCTTGAGTTTGTGTAGGTATTTGAGTTTTTTGAGGGTGATGTTGGAGTCTCCAAGACTTTTTCTGATAGATGAAAACAAAAAGGAGTCTGGTGGCACCTTAAAGACTAACAGATTTATTTGGGCATAAGCTTTCGTGGGTAAAAACATCACTTCTTCAGATGCATAGAGTGAAAGTTACAGATGCAGGCATTATATACTGACACATGGAGAGAAGGGAGTTACTTCACAAGTGGAGAACCAGTGTTGACAGGGCCAATTTAATCAGGGTGGATGTAGTCCACTCCCAATAATAGATGAGGAGGTGTCAATTCCAGGAGAGGAAAAGCTGCTTCTGTAATGAGCCAGCCACTCCCAGTCCCTATTCAAACCCAGATTAATGGTGTTAAATTTGCAAACGAATAGATAGATGACTTCATTGTCCATCTGGATGATGACTCCTTCAGACAGACTCAGGATGTCATGGAAGCTGTAACAACTATAGGAGAAACTCTGGTGTGCATCTCGGCATACTCTGTGTTTTGGTTTTTGGCTTGTTTTGTAAGGGAGGGCATTGGGGGTTGCAAGTAACACTCTTGTCAAGGAATGAACAGCCCAAACCCAAGGAGATGCAATATTAGTTTCCACCTCACTGTAAGCAATCCCTTTGTCATGGTATGGTCAGTGCAATAAGTGCCCTTAAAAAGTTCTTCCAGTTGTAAAGATTCTACTGGATCCAGGCATATTCCCTATCTTTCCAATAAGATAATCCTGTTGGAACCAGTAGAGGCTCTCAGAGTGGTGGAACTTTTCAGGGGCACTCACTGCACTGACCATACCATGACAAGGGGGGATTATTTGTCAGTGCAGTATTTTAATGGTCTCCCTTTTTGAAGCTTAATGGAACCTGCTCAGTTTCAGGAGTCTCAGAGGGAAACTTCTGTTTCACCAATAGACTACTCCACTGAAGGCTTGGAAAACTGTAATTATCTTCTGACTATCATTAACTCTGAGGATATTTGAATACTTATCTACCCTCCCCTGCTGTGGAATTAGGTATGGAAATTAACAAGTTCAAGTTTTGTTTTTGTTTTGTATTTTTTTAATGTTATCATTCCTTGGTATACGTAACTTAATTTTTAATGCTAAGTAGCATCATTAATCTAAAACTAATCAAGTTGGTGATGAATTATAGTCCAAATACCTTTTGAACATCTATATTAAAAACAGCATGCTATTTATGAATATGAAACACCTATCCTTTCCATCTGGTAAAGCAGCCAATAAATCTGCTATATACAGCTTCCTACATCAGCTAGGAAACAAAGAAGAGGTCGGAGGAAGAAAGGGTAGAGAAAGAAGTCCGCTTTTGTTGTTGTTGCTCAGTCTCCCAGGCAGCAGTCATCTCACAGGAAGTGACTCCACTCCATGCTTTGACAACGTAGAGTGGTGATCTTAGTTCCCTTCCCCTCACTCTTACAGTATTGTGAGGGTTGTCAAACAGAAATCTAAAAACAAATACGGAACTCAGCAGTGCATCAGACATTAGGTAAAAGATAAATTATGCATTATGACCACATAGGCAGTATTCAGGCACTGTGCAGAAGCAGTATGGAGTCTGAGTTGGCTGACAAAGTACAGATTGCTATCAATCAATTAACTGTTATGCTCTTATTGCAATTAAACTCTGAAAACTTGACTACTGCATTCTGAACATTAGTTTCTTCAGTGCAACCTCCTCTCCAATGCAGATACCTTCTGCTAACTAAACAAGGAATTTCAATCTAAAGTTATTATAAAAGCCTGTTAGACACAACAACCAGCCCTGTACATTACATTACAAAACAACTCAACACTTAGCTTTGCCCTGCATTTATAAGGGTGATGATTCTTCCTTAATAAAATAGGTCCAAAGTCTGTGTTATAGTTTTAAAAGGAAAGCAAAATTATGCAGAGGGAGAATATTGGAAGGCCAGATGGACTGTATCTGGAAATGTTTATCGCTTTTAATATTTTGAAACCAGATGTTGGTGCACAGACATGGCTGGTTACAGCCATAGGAAGCTGCATTGGAGAGACACTCTAACCTTTGGTAAGAAATTACAATGTTTTGATCCAGTTAAGATCAACTATTAGTATATAACTGGCCAACCACTGCTGTAAGCCGTTAAAAAAATAGGAAACAGATGCTTGATAGAAAGAGCGCTATCAGCCAAAGCATTCCTGATCTTTTTATAAAATGTAAACTT
The DNA here is from genome assembly GCF_013100865.1 of Trachemys scripta elegans. Classification (NCBI taxonomy): domain Eukaryota; kingdom Metazoa; phylum Chordata; order Testudines; family Emydidae; genus Trachemys; species Trachemys scripta. The sequence goes on from NC_048300.1 coordinate 105,106,138, forward strand.
AAATATTTTATGTGTCCTTTAATGAACTGCTATGGAACAACTTTAGTAGTCAAAACATTGCACAAGATTAGACACATGCAATTTGTTTTTTTTTTTTTTTTTTCCATAGCTGCTTTTAATATAGTCACAAAATCTTTCAATTGTGCTCCTGGGAAAATGGACACAAAGATGACTCATGCCAGGTTATTAAAATTAGACCTCTTATGTAACAACACAAAACAGATACTTAAGAATGATGGCATTTTGACTCAAAAAGTAGGGGCCTTTATCATTCAAAGGGGTTGTGTATGGGGGAAAACATCCCCGATGACTATAAAATGGCGCATTCACATTATGATGCAACATCTTCATCTGTACATGTTAGCAAGTGTGTGCCAACAGCTCATACTTGCAGGAAGGACAAATGCAACAATGTTCAGAGATAGTGGACAGAGAGCAGATTCTGCTATTGCCGCCATTCTGTTGCTGTGTTCAAAGTTGTGGAGCTGCCTCTACTTCTTTTCTTTTTTCCATCAGAAGAACTGAATTGCTTTGTCCTGTCCTTGTAAACTGAAGGATAGATCTTCAAGAAATGCAATAAATGCCAGGTCACAAATTAGCAAAGCATTTGCCACCACCATCAAAATTGTGGTGGTGCATCACTGAAGTGGAGGGATGGATCTGAACCAAAATCTGAGAGCTGAATTATAGATGTGGATCCAAATTTTTCCAGAGTTCTGAGTGTTCAGTTTTGATAGGGTTAAGATGTGAATTTCGATTGGAACCTTGATGTGGGTTTTGGGTTCAGGAAAAGCTGGCCTTTTGGATCTGCAAAACCCACAACTTTGGGTCCCCCTACTTTAAGGGACAGAAATGCAATGGAGAATCTCTCGGCGCTTTTTTTTTTTGTTTTAAAGTAGGTTTCTTTCAATTTTCCATATGGAGATGGAAGAGTTTTTATAGGGGGGGTTCTGAGAGCCATTGAACAAAACGGTTAACCCTGTATATGATAGAAACCACTTCCAGCCAGGGGATGCTGCTGCACCCCTAGTTCCATCACCCATGCATGAAACCTAACTAATGCAAACCAATAACTAACATTGGAAGTTTGTTAACTGACTTTTCATATAGATCACAGATTATCCTCAATCCCCTCACATCTATCTAGGCTGAGCTTTGGAGCCCAGTAGGAAAAACAGCAACTTTTTCAAAAATTCTTTAGCAGTTCACAGCTGTAGGGGCCCTAGGTTTGTGAGGAATGATGGTCTTGTGGGTAAGGCTTTAGAATGGGATTTGAGAATTGGGTTTCTGTTCCTAGTTCTGTCACAGACTTCTTGCATAATCACAGGCAACTCACTCTTTCTATACTTTCATTACCCACAGGGATAATACTTGCTGTATCCTGTTTTGTCTGTAAGCTCTTCAGGGCAAGGATTGTTATGCGTTTGTATGTCTGTAGTACAATAGGCCCTGATGTTTGCTGAATCCTTTACGTGCAAACATAAATTAATATTTTTTTTATAATCCAGACAACAATAAAAGTGGCAAAGCCAAAACCGCCTCTTTGCTCCCTGAGATCTGGGGTGAACTGTCGTGCCATTTCAAGCAGATTGTAAAACAGTACCCTATCCTCAGTTACTGACAAGAACAATACAAGCCAGGGGTTGTGGATGCCAACAATGGAAAGACCACTACACGGTGGTTTACACGTGCTAATGAAGCACAGTCAAAATGCATCCTGTCTTAGGACATTCAGTAGCAAAGTAGCTTTGGAGAAGTGCTAGAAACTATCCCCTCCTAATCTGTTGAGGTTCTTGCAATGCACACGCCACTGTGGTATCTAAGCACTTTTGCTTTGGGTAGAACAATCCTGGCCAGACAAATGGATAGACTGGATAAGCTAATATGTTCAGCTCTTCTGCCTATCTAATTTCTCTGAAATGTTTCCTGAGAAGGGTAAATCCCAGGAAAAAAGCTTCTACAGTTCTGTCTCACATGCAGACCTAAGGGACTCAGAGCCTTTTTTCCCTTTGTGAATCACATACTGATCCACACTTTAAAAAATGCAGTTTCTCAAACACACCAGCAGTAGTTTGTTAAAACGTTGGACTCAACTACTGCACAACCAAAACACTCCAAGTTATCTCTCCATTCAGCATGACCTCCAATGCTTATCATATGAATTGAGCAGAACTGTGTTTTACCAGATTGGATATGATTTGCACAAGGGGACAAGAGGCGGGGAGATCTCTTGCGTGTATTTTAGCAACGAAATTGTTTAGTTAAGTCTTTTGTTCACAAACAAGCTTCTTTTTTTTTTTTTCCATTGTTTTTGGACTCCATCCCGCACTTCTGCTCATGCTAACCAGAGCTAGAGTACATCTGGCATTGTCTCTGCTCTTCTTCACGCAGCTGGAACAAGTTAGCTTGCATTGTTTCCTATGACTTCCCCTGCATATCAATTGCCATTACTTCGCCTCTGCTGCAGTGCTTTTCAATCTATTCTCTCCTTCTGTTCTCTACCAACTGCCAGGATTTTTCTCCTTTTCTTTATTTCCACTGCTAAACATGTAGAAGGCCAAATTTTCAAAAGGAGATGCTGAAGAAAATCTACTATAGTACTCGTCCAATACACTACAGATGATGGTAGTGCTACTGTGTTTGGGGCTATTATGGCAAATTGTCATTTGTATAAGAGGGTTAACGCTGTGACATACCGTTCTGTAAGTGTTTGTTTGTTCTCCAAATCTGATAACCTAGACCCCTGGGTCTAGCTGAGCCATGCTCAGTATTACCTTTGTGCTCCCACAATACTGGGAGCAGCTAGGAGAACTGGATCAGTCCCTGATGCAAGATACAGCAACCTCAGTGCTGCTCTAACATATTTTGGGGATTGCTGGAAAGCAAGGTGCTCTGGCCACAACCCCTACACCACATCATACAGCTAGGCTTGCTCTGCACCAGCCAGAGAGTACCCTAAACAAGGTGAAGCCTCGGCTGCCCTGCTGGAACAATCTTACGTTCCCCTTCTACCAGTCTGTGATGGCATTAGTCCTCTAGCTCAGGTGGTAGTACTTTCTAAGAACAGCCATACTGGATCAGACCAATGGTCCATCTTGCCAGTATCCCATCTTCCAACAGTGGCCAATGCCAGATGCTTCAGAGGGAATGAACAGAACAGGTAATCGTCAAGTGAGCCATCCCCTGTCACCCATTCCCAGCTTCTGGCAAACAGAGGCTAGGGACACTTTTTCTATGGTGTTGATGGGCTTGTTTTCTACCCCTGCCCATAACTTACTTACTTCAGAGGAGTATTACATTTATAAATGGGAAAAGTGGCTTTGTTTGAGGCCAGGACCTAGGTTAGGTAACACTGAAGATGTGCGTGATTTATTAAGTACAGATTTACCCAATCCATTCATTTCTGGATGATTAGTATTTATTTGTGAAGTGCCAACAATGTGTTCAGTGCTGTAGAAGGCACAGAATGAAAACAGTCCCAACCCTAAAGAACTTGGACCTGAAGTTCCCCCAAAGTCCGAGGGCTTAGATCAGGTGTTACAATTCAGGGTCATCTCTATGAAGTGGTGCTGAAAAAATCCAGATGTTAACAAATAATCACTGCATTTTCTTGTAAAAAAACATTGGAAATGACTAATTTTTCTAACGAATATTTTGGAAATGACATCCATGCGGAGAAAGTATAAACTGCAATAAATTCTATAAAGGTTAAAGTTTGTAAAGGCTGAATAGAATGGAAAATTTTGGCCAAGTTTATTTTAAAACTTTAAGACAAGCCAGAGAGTTAGCGATGATGTGGTGTAATCTTAGGTATCCATTAATGGTTTCAGGCTACATTATCAATGTTAGTGCTGTACAGACACAGGTTGAGGCATCAGGGAGAGAAGGCTATTTAAAGCAAATAAATTTTAAAGCAGTAAGAATTACAGAGACTAATGGAGGATTCTGAGTCATTGCACTTTGAGGTCAGGCTTCCCGTTTAAAAACATACATTCTGCGGGATAGAAAAGCTAACCTACTGGCTGCTTCCCTTCCCCCTCCCCCAAACATCACCCCAGAGGGAAGAGTGGACCTGCTTTCCCATGTAAGGAGTAGTAGAGAGATTGCAGGGGTTCAAAGTCTTTCAAACCTTCCCGAGGGTTTGGTTGGGAATTATGTTTGATAGGAGTTTGGGGCGAAGCTTCTGCTTGGTTTGTTATCCACTTTGTAACTTCACAAGCCAGTGTCTTAATATTAATTATACTTCACAACATCCCCATGAGGTATGTAAGTATTCATATGCCCATTTTACAAGTGGAGGAAAACTGAGATATAGCTCAGTTAAGCACCTAGGGCCACATATCAGTGGCAGAGAGCTGGACCCCAGAAGTAACTGGCTCTCAGTCCTATGTCCACTCCACTCCATAGTACTGAACTACTAGCTTTACTCTTCCCTGAGGCCCGGAGGTGTTAAGTTATCCTGGCAAATCAGTTTGAGGCAGCATGAAGTGCCCTTGCCTATGCTGTACCTGTTCTGTGGATAAACAAAAGACTTTAGAGCTCAGTCTCTAGCACATAATTCTAAGGCCATTACAAAAATAAGGGAAACCCTAAGTGCAGTGATTAAGATGCAGAAATCTATAAGAGTAACCAATACTGACTTTAACCTGACTTAATCAAGGGTCAGGTCCTAAATATCCCAGCCTCACAAACTCCACCCCCGACATTATTACTATTCCACTGATGGATAAAGCCATATGGCAACAGTGTGGGCCAAAACAACAGTTCCAGGGGTTTTGGATCAGTCCATAGTTAGTTAAAGGATAGTTTTATGCTGTGTGTTTGATTATCAGAAGCCCTTCATTTTAGATTTAAGTCTGTACTTTTTAATACCTATTGTGGGGGAAAGTGCACACCTGTTCAGTGTAATTTTATTCTGTTTTGTGTGAACTCTTCTTTATTCTGCATTGCTACTCTCAGACGGTCTCGGTCCCTAATAGGTCACCTCTTTTAAAAAAAAAAAAATATATTAACATGACTAATCTCTGTGGGGGAAAACTGCCATTCCATTGCCAAGTAAATTGCAATTTTTCCTAGCGTTAATAATGGTGACACATCAGCCTCTTGTGAACTAGACCTACTGCATTGTTTAATGTGAGTAACAAAACGAGTGTGTTTTGGAATGTGTAAAATTATACATGTATACCATAAACCTTTCAACTGCTTCACCAATGCAAATGTTGGGACAGATTCTCAGCCTTTACTCAGACAAAACTCCCACTGACAGTTCAATTTTCTCCATAGTAGGGCAGTTGAAATGGGCAAGTAAAAGAAATGAGGGTTTGGGGGTTTTCTTTGGTTAAGAAGCTGGTTTATGGTGAAGCTAAAGAGTGGAGTGCCCCCTAGTGCTTTTATGGGGTATTACTAGCATTGATAATATGGTTAAAACTAACACATTCTACCCAGCTTCCCCCAAACTTGCATCTTGAACACATTTTACTATAGGGTGAGAGACAATGAGCTTTCAGATAAAATGTTCTGGGATGTCTGTCTCATCACATCAACACACAAAAAATAGATATAGATGTAGTACTCTACTACTGGGTGACACTGTTCAATCTCAAGTATCAGAAGGGTAGCCCTATTAGTCTGGATCTGTAAAAAGCAACAGAGTGCTGTGGCACCTTATAGACTAACAGACGTATTGGAGCATAAGCTTTCATGAGTGAATACCCACTTCGTTCGATCTGTGTATTCACATGCCTTGACTTTTTTTTGTCTCAAAACTGCATTGTACTTTTTCATGTAGTTTGGGGTGTTTGTGAATTTGTTTTCCTCTATGTATTGCTATCATCTTGGAAAGGAAGGAAAGTTCTTTGGAATCCATTTAACTGGCCTCTTTTAAATGCCTACTTATTTTGGACAAGTGATTGGGGAGCAAATCAAATTCATTGCATGGACTCCAGCCTATTGTTAACTCATACTTCATTTTAGATAGCATGTGTGCTGTGAATTGGCCAACAACACCTGTTAACAAATATGGATTGCTATTTGACAGCGTAAACCTCCTATTGTGTGGCCTTTTATTCACTCCAAAATGGTCTAATACATTTTTCCCCTTAATCTTTGAGAGATTTGTTCTAAGCTATTTTTTTAATCATCCCTGAAAGGGAGTATCTCCCAGCACAATGAGGTTTTTGAGAGCTGCTGATGTATCATTTGTGGCTTAATTCCCATGTCTCTATTTCCAGACGGGTGCACCCAAGATAAGAGGATGCTACAGTGCTACAAAAAGGGTGTGTAAGAATATGGAGCCACAAACATTTTCATATCTGTTTCTAATGTGTCATCACCATGGGATGTAGGCCCTAATGTGAATATTGAAGGAACCTTACAACTTTTTTTGCCAGGCCTGCAAATGATATGAAGCGCAAAACAGAAATGTGGCCAGGAGATGGCAGTATTTTACTACATATGTCTTTCACTTGCACATTTTTTTCCTATTGGAAATGAAATTGTAGGGCATATGAAAGTTTAGCGAGAGTAAACATTAATTTCCATAAAATTAAAAACTACAACCATAGCTAATGTTCTCTAGTCTTCTTTATTTCTATTAAAAAGCATATTTGTATGATACACTTGATAAATTATTAGTGTTGTGCTAGTTGAAAACGTTTGTGATTCTAATGTGTGAGTAATAGAATCTTCAGTCTAGCCCTGAATAGTGGGGAGAAGCTATGCATTGGGGTAACCAAGGCTGATCATCAGCCTTTGCTTGGCTACAGAGGGGAATAAAGTTCCCCTTATTCAAATTATGACTCTAGCTGTGGTGGCTACTCTCCCTATACTCCTTGCTGCAAGAAGCTGGGTGGGAAAGGGCTTGGCAGTGAGTAAAGGCATGGAACCAGGGTTTCTCTCTCTGAACAAAGTAGCTGTTCAGGTGCACAGGGGGATTAAATGACTCCAGATGAGAGGGGTGAAATAGCTTACTTCTCAGCACCACAGATGAGAGAGCCAGCATCTCATGGCATCAGGCTTTTAAAGTGGGATTTTGAAAGTTGTTCAACATTGGCTCAACTTATTGACCTCCAATGTTGCAGAATTGGACCAATGCTGAATGCCTTTGAAAATCCCACCTTTAGTGTCTTTAGTGTGGGGCACCTTGATGATCAAGATACAAAAGGAGCGCTTAAAGATGATAAAGTCATTGCGGAGAAACTAAATGGATTCTTTGCTTCAGTCTTGACGGCTGAGGATGTTAGGGAGATTCCCAAACCTGAGCTGGCTTTGGTAGGTGACAAATCTAAGGAACTGTCACAGATTGAAGTGTCACTAGAGGAGATTTTGGAATTAATTGATAAACTTAACAGTAACAAGTCACCGGGACCAGATGGCATTCACCCAAGAGTTCTGAAAGAACTCAAATGTGAAGTTGCGGAACTATTAACTAAGGTTTGTAACCTGTCCTTTAAATCGGCTTCTGTACCCAATGACTGGAAGTTAGCTAATGTAACGCCAATATTTTAAAAAGGCTCTAGAGGTGATCCCCGCAATTACAGACCAGTAAGTCTAACATTGGTACCGGGCAAATTAGTCAAAACAATAGTTAAGAATAAAATTGTCCGACACATAGAAAAACATAAACTGTTGAGCAATAGTCAACATGGTTTCTGTAAAGGGAAATCGTGTCTTACTAATCTATTAGAGTTCTTTGAAGGGGTCAACAAACATGTGGACAAGGGGGATCCAGTGAACATAGTGTACTTAGATTTCCAGAAAGCCTTTGACAAGGTCCCTCGCCAAAGGCTCTTACGTAAGCTAAGTTGTCATGGGATAAAAGGGAAGGTCCTTTCATGGATTGAGAACTAGTTAAAAGACCGGGAACAAAGGGTAGGAATTAATGGTAAATTCTCAGAATGGAGAGGGGTAACTAGTGGTGTTCCCCAAGGGTCGGTCCTCAGATCAATCCTATTCAACTTATTTATAAATGATCTGGAGAAAGGGGTAAAGAGTGAGGTGGCAAAGTTTGCAGATGATACTAAACTCCTCAAGATAGTTAAGACCAAAGCAGACTGTGATGAACTTCAAAAAGATCTCACAAAACTAAGTGATTGGGCAACAAAATGGCAAATGAAATTTAATGTGGATAAATGTAAAGTAATGCACATTGGAAAAAATAACCCCAACTATACATACAATATGATGGGGGCTAATTTAGCTACAACAAGTCAGGAAAAAGATCTTGGAGTCATCGTGGATAGTTCTCTGAAGATGTCTGCGTAGTGTGTAGAGGCGGTCAAAAAAGCAAACAGGATGTTAGGGGATAGAGAAGAAGACTAAGAATATATTATTGCCCTTATATAAATCGATGGTATGCCCACATCTCAAATACTGTGTATAGATGTGGTCTCCTCATCTAAAAAAAGATATACTGGTATTAGAAAAGGTTCAGAAAAGGGCAACTAAAATGATTAGGGGTTTGGAACGGGTCCCATATGAGGAGAGATTAAAGAGGCTAGGACTCCTCAGCTTGGAAAAGAGAAGACTAAGGGGGGATATGATAGAGGTATATAAAATAAGGAAAAGTTATTTACTTATTCCCATAATACAAGAACTAGGGGTCACCAAATGAAATTAATAGCCAGCAGGTTTAAAACAAATACAAGCAAGTTCTTCTTCACGCAGCGCACAGTCAACTTGTGGAACTCCTTACCTGAGGAGGTTGTGAAGGCTAGGACTATAACAGCATTTAAAAGAGAACTGGATAAATTCATGGTGGTTAAGTCCATTAATGGCTATTAGCCAAGATGGGTAAGGAATGGTGTCCCTAGCCTCTGTTTGTCAGAGGATGGAGATGGATGGCAGGAGAGAGATCACTTGATCATTGCCTGTTGGTCCACTCCCTCTGGGGCACCTGGCATTGGCCACTGTTGGTAGACAGGATACTGGGCTAGATGGACCTTTGGTCTGACCCGGTACGGCCGTTCTTATGTTCTTATGACATTTTATTCCTCCAGGCTGGTAAGTCATCTAAAGATTGTGACTGCTGTTCATGGCACAGCCAGGATGGGACGCTGACTCCAGTTCAAACCAGTGGGTCATGTGAACAGGCAAGACCTTTAGTTTTCTTGCAGCAGAGGGAGTATTGCAGGTATCATGACCTACAACTAGGTATTGAGCTGCAAAGTTCAAATCTGGTTTCACATTTTCCCATAGTTTGGGCATGTTTAGACCCAGGGGTTTAGCAGGGGCACATCCCTTTATATGACTTTGTCATAGAGGGGTACTTCTGTGTTTGGGGTTTGTGAAGTATTGCAAATATGGCCAGGTTTTGGCTTACAGGTATTTTCACTTTGCGGGATGGATCCATATATTCAATAATGATGGGTTCTTCAGTCCCCCACAGCGAAGGAGACCGAGTCAATGTTTTTTGAGATAACAGGCTACGGTGATTCTGATCACACCACACTGCCCCAGATAGCCCTAGTTTTCAGGTCTCGTGAAGATAGCTGTGGCCTCTGTAAACTCAACTCTCAATCTACTATCTCAGGGCTGTCTGTTCTACCATGACCCAGCATCTCTGAAGCTGACTTCCTGGTAAATGAGCTGTCAGATTTAAAAAAATAGGATTTTCCAGTGAGATGTTCTGTATCCAACTTCAGTTCAGAAAGCTTCCCACGATTTCTCAGTATACAGTACTATGAAGAAGATATATTCCTGGTTTGCATCAAAAGGATACAGAGCAGGATCACCACTGGTCAAATTGCTCTTAGAATTTCTGCAAGCTGGATTGTCTCTCGGGCTACAATACAAGTCAGTCAAAACTCAAATGTCATTTATATCCTCACTTCTGGCAGCCAAGGGTCAACCTCCCTGTCCAATTGCCCACATGTTAAAATTCCTCCAAGGTACCCGCCCAATCAGGCTTCTTCCTATTCATGGGGTAGCTCCATGGGAATGTTTCATAATATTAAATACCCTCCTGGCTCCACTTTTCGAACTCCTGTCTGAAGTGTCACTAATATTTCCTAACAATTAAAGTCACTTTTCTAGTGGTTCTAAAACCAGCTCAAAGGAGATCAGAGTTGGGCACCCTCTCTATCCTCCTTCAAAATTTGTGGTTTGCTTTTTTTTTTTTTTTTCCCCCCCTCCACAATGACAGGGTGGTGTTTTGGACAGACCCTTCATGCATCCCCAAGTTTCTGTCTAGGGGGATGAGTCCATAAATTCATCCCACCTGTACTTTTTCCATCTCCTCTTACTGGGAGTTGTGTTTTCAATTGTATTTATCCCCCCACCTTCTTTTAGGGAGACCTGGTAGATAACTGTTCTTACATTTAACTGCTGACTGGGTTATCCCAGTTTATATGTCTTTGTCAGTGTGACAATCAAAGTCCAGACACCCCAAAGGGAGAACAGAAGGTTTAAGCTCTCCCCCTCCCCTCCCCCCCAAAAAAACAGTTAAACCAACTGATGGCATATTATGTTATTTTATCATAAGGTTATATAAAGATCTTTTATGAAAGCTTGTAATGCACTGAACTTAATAATCATTATGATACACTCATACACAGGCTGTGGAGAGGAAGGTGTTTCATGGCCCAGTTGTGAGGTGATGCTGAAGTTGCATCACAGTTACAATGACAATTTTCTGTATATATACACAATCAGGCAGGGAAGGGCTACCTCCCCAATAAGACCAGACTGGCTTCAAGCACCCAGCCATTGTCTAGGCTAGGCAAGGGAAAAAACAATAAGGAATCATCAAAGCAAATAGGAACAGCTTGAAACTGAAAAGAAAACCCTAGTGTTAAGAAACATAGATCGATTTTCCCCTGTAGTATAGACGAGGCCTATGTTACGCAATTTGAGTTACATGAATAGCGTAACTCAAATCGACGTAGCTTAGATCTACTTGCTGCGGGGTCCACACTCTGCTATGTCAATAGGAGATGATCTCCCGTGGACTCCCCCTACTCTTCTCGATCCGGTGGAGTACAGGAGTTGATGGGAGAGTGATCTCCAGTTGATTTGGTGGGTCTTCACTAGACCCGCTAAATCGACCGCCGATGCATCAATCGCCACTTGTGGATCCCCCGGTAAGTGTAGACTAGCCCTAAGAAGGGAGAGAGTTTTCCCCACTTTGAATATCTGGGACTGAAGGAAAAAAAACTGCAAATCTTATTAAAATGGAAGGGGTTTGAACTGAAGACCATCCAGTCCCTGGGGAACAGTCTCAAGGCAGGATGCAGTCTGTGAATGCTGGATTCCCTCCTATAGCCAGGGGGTACACTGATAAACTGTTTTAAAGCAATAGGTAATTCTCATTAGGAAACAGGATTTTATCTAATATGAAAGTATAAAGCCTGAGGTTGTCTGTTTTCTGTATAACTTGTATGTGTTTGCTCTCCCTTACTGATTTATCTTTGATTCTGTGACTTTTTTTTTTCTATTACATAGACTTCTGATTTATTTTTATCCCTAGTAGTTGTCTGGTGTGCAAAGTGTGTGTGCCAAAGTGAGCTGGTATATGAAGGAAGGGCTTCACACCTTTGGGGAACAGTCTAAATGTTTGGTAATTACATCCTCCCCGAGATTTTATTTGAGTACTGGAAGTGGTGTTGGAGTAACGAGGCTGGTGAGATCTTATGCTTGTGGGAAGACTATAGATGTCAGGGAATTGAACCAAAAAAGGCCCCCAAAGTTACATGCCAGGTGGTGACAGAACCCCTTACTGGTCTGGGTGGACCCCAAAACATCACTTTCAAGTTGAACACTTCTATTTCCCAGTTGTTGGGCAGATTTGAGCTATTGCTAATGTTTTTGAAAGACTTGCTTTCAAAGCTGATAACTGTCATGTATGAATGAAACTCTCTGGAGGAGCTTTTCAGTGAGAGGAGTAATATGGATAGTCAGCCCAGCCTGTCAAAAACATCTCTCTGCCTCCGCCATCTACTGTGTAGGTGACTGAAAAATCCATTACTGCTGAATGTATGGACCCATTCTCCTACCCAGAATGAAAGGTTCTCTCACTTAACCAGAAGTTTTCTCACTTCTAGCTGTCAAAAATTCCATATGTGATGGGCATTATTTGTTGCAAACTCTGATACCCATATGCTTCATCTTTGGGAGAAACAGATATGTGATCCTGATGAGAAAACAGCAGTCAAAAAGGGCAAAATGGCCTCTCTTGTAGCTCAGGGCTCTGTTATTCATGGCTCTGTAAAGAGCATCGAGCATCTTGAATTTCACCTGGAAGTGGATCAATAGCCAGTGCACGTTGTGGATCAAATTTCAACACATTCTAAAAAAAATCTAGAATGTGTTGAAATTTTGTCCTTTAATTTTTTTTTTTTTTATTCTTGGTGGAAATTTTTCATTTTGGTCAGTTTCCCAGTTTTTCAATGGAAAGCTGGAAAATATAAACAGATATCAAAAACTGAAATTTGACTAGAAATAAATAAATATATTGAAATTTGTTACTGAAAAGTGACTTTCCCCCACTCCTCCTTAAGTCATTTAAAAAACGGAACTATTTTTTGGTTTCTATTTAAAAAGAAAGTTCACAGGAAAACTTTTAAAAAAAAAAAATCCCAGAAATGTTCTACATTTCCCATGAAAAATAATTGGCATTTTCTGACCACTTCTAATAACAGGTTCTTGTCTTAGTTTGCCCCACCCAGAAGATGGATAGTACTGGCTAATGCAGAATGAGATTTCCAAGTAGCCCTCAAAGTTAGACTGGGGTAGTCGGTTTGGCAGTAATATAATCCAGAGTTTATTGACATGGTGAAATCCCTTTTGGAGATTGTCACAGGGTTTGGGGTGCAATCCAGACCTGTGAGGGGTTGTCACCATTTGCCCTGCAATCCTGCATGCCTTACAATGCTTTGCTTCTGTAGCCCCAGCCTGGGACACTCATAACCAGTCTACAAGCATATAGGTCTCGCACCCTGAAGTGCCTGCATTCTAGACAGCACTGGTATAGCAGCTTTGACCTCAGACAGCCCCACTCTGGCTTCCACCAGCCTTCACTACAACCAGCAAGGTGACCCCACCGCACTCCTAGTCCTGAATTTCCCCAGAGCCCTGTGGTCTGCCATGTCCCCTCCTGGACAGTTCAGAGAAATATGGTTCATTTGTTCCTCTAAAGACACAAAAGCACATCACAGCTTATTAACTTAACCGGGGTAAATTCAATCTTCTTTTTAAACACAGCACTGAGTTGGTTTATAGTAAATATAAAACAAATTTATTAATAGGACGTAGGGTAAGTGATGCCAGGGAAAAGGGACAAAGTTACAAAGGGTTACGATAAAACAAAAGTGAAAACACTCATCTAAAAGTATAAAGCTTAATCTAGCAAGGTACAGGCTTCGTTCAAGATGGCTTCTCACCTATATTTAGTTTCCAAAGACTGCATTTGGGAGAAATGATGTTTGCTCTGGATAATTCCAGCGGTGCATTCAGGAAGGGGCAACTAGATTTTGAGTGAATTAAATTAGCCAAGCATGTGTTCTTCCCAGGCACATGGAAAGTTAATACCATGAAAGCAGGTTATCTCCAGCTAATGCAAAATGAGGTCTCATCATAGAAGTGGAATGTGATCGGTCCGAGAGAGAGTCCATGTGGATTGGGAATAGAATGACTACTGTAGAAGGAAACACACTGATCTGGAATTGACAACCGAATAAGACAGCATGGGGTTGCACCACTGATCAGGAAGCAGATTAGCCCCTACATGATGGCCTAAAAAACAGTCAGTAGCAGGTTGATGACCCTCAGATTGGTAGCCCATTCCTATCAGGTAACTGTTTTCCAGTGCTATGCCCCGACTAGTGACTGTGATGATGAAGAGGTTGAGAAATTCTTTAGAGACACTGAGAAGCTAGCAATTGTTCACTCTACAGACATCTTATTTGTACAAGGTGACTGGGACACACACATTGGGCCTGAGAGTTACCCAGAATGGTGCAGCTGTGTTGGAAAGTTTGGGTATGGTGAGGCAAATGGTAGAGGACTGCAACTCTTGCAGGTTGTGACTGAAAATGACTTGGGGCTTGTCTACACAAACAATTAGTTTGCAGCAAGCTGGAGTGTGATGCTATCCTGCACTAGTCTGCCGTGGAGTAACTGTCCATGAGGACTCTACTGATATGTATTAACAGTTCATTGAGTTTTGATTAGTCCCATTTCAAGGAGGACTAGTCCAAGTGCATTGATGAACTGTTAATGCACATCAGCAGAGTGCAGGGTAGATTCACACCCCAGCTTGGCATGAACTAAATGTTCATGTAGACAAGCCTTTAGTATTAACAAATACCTTGTTCAAGCACAGACTGTCAAGGTGATGGACTTGGACATCACTGGACTTGTGGACTCAGAACTAGATTGACTTCATCATGATCTCAAAGGTGGCATTCTGGCAGGATGAGGAGGCCAACAAGAGATTCAATGACAACTTAGTAGTAGCCAACATACAGCTCAAACTGTGAATCAAGAAATGACCAGCAAGTACCTTCAGAGTTTGTTATAATGACAAACTGAAAGTCTGTGAAACACAAATGGAATTCAAGAAGACTGTCGAACAAAAGCTGCAAGTTGCTGACCTCTTCATTAGTAGCATAGATCAGATAGCGTACAACATCTCTTGCTACATTACAGAGACCACAGATGAACTCCTGGGAAACAGATTCTAAACAAGAAACCTTTGATCATAGAGCAGATTATCAAGTTGTGCTCTTAGCTTTCTTCACTGAGCACACAAAGGAACATTGATGAAACTGCCAGAGAGCAATAGACCAGTATTCCAATATGACACAAGAAATAGATGATCCAATTAAAGTGGCAAAAGTAGATTGGCTTGAAGAATAATGCATCAGCAAATGCCGACAGGAAGTTCTACCACACCCTCAAGACTCTTTTTGAAAAAGTTTCTTTGGGAGGAGAAACACCATTTCACCCAACACTTGGGGTAGTTATTGCCAAGAGCTGTATAATGTTAGTGAAACAAATTCTAAGTTGGAAGTGAAAAAGGGAGAGGAGATCTATGAAAGAAGCTCAACTTATATGAACCTCCTCCTATGATTGAAGTTGAGATGCGGAGTGGACACTAAAATGCAGTAAAGCCCCTAGAGTCGATAACATGCAAGCAGAGGCACTCATCTGGGCGTATCATAAGCTTGTCAATGTAATTTGAGCGTCTGGAAGATTGCCCAAGACTTGGATACAGTCCGGGCCCCTTCCCATGGGTTGCCATTGACTACCCCAAATGCTGGGGGGCAAGGCCGGCAACCAGGGAGATGAAGCGGCAGGGCCAGAGCTGGAAGGGAAGAGGCGGGGCCAGAGCCTCTCCTCTTCCTGCCTCCACTTCCGGCCACACTGACTGGTGTGTCCCTCCCACTAGTCGCCTCAATGGTTCCCATTCATACAAATGGGGACCTGGCTGTTTGTGGAAATTAGTGCACAATTGCATTATTGAAACACATTAGCAAATTACTGCTCCACATTATCCTGAAAAGAATTGCACCCAAGATAGATCTCTATCTGTCTGAAGAACAAGCTGTATTTAGTCCCAAAAAAGGTACAGTGGAGCAAATATTCAAACTGCATGTGCTCTGTGAAAAAGTGCTGGAGAATGATTGAAAGGTGGTTCCTGGTGGGTTTTTAGTGGATTTTGCTAAGGCGTTTGAAAGCATATGGCAGAAACCTCTTTGGGAAATCCTATGGCTGACCAGAGTTGGTGAAAATGTAGTAACACTGATTCAAAATCTATGGGTGTGTGATGGCTTAGGTGTTTGTGAGGCATGAATAAAATAGTTGGTTTGACTTCAGGATAAGTGTCAGACAGGGCTATTTGGTATCCCCAACTGTTCTCTTGAAGAAATCTTAAGGAGACACTGGTGGAAACTTACAAGAGGGTCTGCCTGTCAGTGGATGAAAAATTAGTCATCGGTGCTTCATCAATGATAACCTGATTGGATTGTACCAAAAAAAGGTGCAAAAATTGCTAGAAAGAGAAGCAGTGTAAGCAGAGAAGTTAGTTTGAAAGATATCTGACACACAGACAATGGTGACAATGAAGTGTGTTGAAATATTTCATTCCAATCTGAGGCGGCACTGGAGTGCACTGAGCATTTCAAATACCTGGTTGTATGACTACAAAGGACTCTAAACATCACATAGAGATCTGACACAGCACTGGACTCATGACTGCCGCTCTAGAGACACTCAGCCACATTTGGAGAAGCAAAGGTGTTACCATGAAGTGTAAAATGAAATTGCTGCAGTCTCTTGTCTTTAGCATCTTGCGATGTGCATGTGAAACATGGACTTTAAGGAAACAGGACATTGAGGCTTCCTGCCTTCGAACAGAAATGCTATAGACAATTGTTGTACTTCTCACATGACTTAGGAGGAGGTAATTGCCCAAATTTACAGCCTGACCAAAGTGATACCTGATATAGAGATCAGATGAAGAAAACCTGAGTTTGTGGGACATGTGGGTAGAATGAGTGGAGAAAGATTGTTGAAGCAAGGCTTTCAGGGACTGGTCCCAGGGGCAGGAAGCACCCACCGCGAGTGTAGTTCAATGATGTGTTTGGGTGAGATGTGGTATGGCATGCTTCTAAAGGCTCTCTGACAACTGCAAAACTTGGAGGAAGATTGCTGGCCAATGACTCTTGTGTGTTGTGTTTTACTGTGTATTGTAATGTGACTCTGTGGTGCTTTGCATCATGAGACGATGTATGTGTGTTTGGTCACACCATCTCAGAGTATATAGTACAAATGGATAATGTGAAGGACAATGGAAATGATTAGAAAGGCAGAGAATCTTCTATGTGAGCAGAACCTAAAAAGTTTAGGGGGCAGATCCTCAACTGGGGTAAATTGTCATGGAGCTATGACCAATCACAGCAGCTGATGATCTGTCCCTGGGACTGTTTAGTTCACAGTGGAGTTGACCAAGAGGGGCACAATAGAGGTAGATGGAATGAATGATAAAAGGTCAATTAAACGCTCCTATTTACCCTGGCCTTTCCCATAATATTGTGCAAGAGCAAGTGGACACCAAAGGAAATTAAAAGAGAACAAATTTATAACTGATAAAAAGGAATACATTTGCAGCCAATGAGTAATTAACCTTTGGCTCTAAGAGCCACATGATATTATTCAGGCAAAGAGATCAGTAGGATTTGAAAAAGGATTATGTTTTATATGCATAATAAAAATATCATCAGTTACACTGGCTCAGATAGTAATTTATAGGGGTTGGCAACCTTATGCTTCAGGACATATGCCAACCACTGACTGCCTCAGGATAGGAAGAAAATTTTCCCACAGATGTGGCATTGCATAGTTTATCCTTTATGGAGATTCTTCACCTTCATCTAAAGCAGTTGGTGCTGGCCATAATCAGAGACAGGGTACTGGACTGGATTGACAATTTATCTGATCTGGTATGGCAATTTCTGTGTTCTTATAAAACATATGGTATCCATTTCCACTAAAAGCAATAGCTTTTGGAGGAAAGAAAAGAAATGTGCTAACAGCCATGCATTCAATAGTTACAGACAGACAAAATCCATAGATGACAGAGCAATAACATATGAGATTATGAACATTAACCAGTGAGTAAAATCCCCAAGAGAATCCTGTAAATGATTAGATGTTAGCACAAAATCCTGCCTTTAAGAGTATGTACCACACTGAGTGGAGGAACTCCAAGCCTTCCTGGCAGTACAGGGGAGGGAAGCCATGGTTACGAATTCTGCGTAATACCCTACTGTTGCTCCAGGAGGAAGTAGCATAAAGTTCTTCTGGCACCTGCTGCTATGTAGGTGGGCTGGGGCCTCCAGCCCATGCAAGATGTTCTATGGCTCCTTTAGACCATAGAACATCTGTAGACCTGTTAGCTGGGTTCACAACAGTCCATATCCTTGTATCTGTGTAAGCCCTCAGAAGTGAAGGAGCTCTTGTGTCCTTTTTCCCTACCTGGTGCGCCTACGTGAGAGGGGCCAGGATTTCATCTTTAGTAGATCAAATTCTGTCCTCTGTTATATTCATGTAGGCCACTGACTGCAGTGTGTTTTACGTGGGTTTAACTAAGGCATAATTAGTATATAGGAATATAACATGCTCATCATGAACATGGCTTTTGGCTTTGGTAAATTTTGTGTTTTCCTATCTGCCCTATTAGTTAGTAAATATTTCTCTGCACGAAGGCCAACAAAGACTTCTTTTATTGTAATCAAATATAAAATACCAGACTCTCTTGTTCTAATGGTGAATGGCTAAAAACAGAGGAACCCCAAATTAGTTGTTAATTTTGAACCAAGGTAACTTGACTGTATCAGAGCTGACAGTGCAACCTAGTTCTCAGGACTCCTAGCTCTGAGCTTTAACCACAAGACTATCCTTTTTCCCCTGAAGTGTCTGACTTTGTCCCTCCTCAGAAATTGGATATCTGCCTAGATGGACAATTGATATAGCAGTTCCTGGGTTTTTAAGAATAACAACAAAAAGAGTATTTTGGAGAGAAAAAGGAAATATGAATAGTCCATATTCCACCTGAAGAGACAGTTTGAATTACTATAAGAAAACACATTGTAATTAAACAGGCAACAGATTAGATCAGCAGGTCTCATTGATGACCCTCTGCGCCCTTGCTGATAGGTCTGTAGAGCGCAGGTTGGTCACACAATTCTAGCTCTCATCTTTGTTTCAAGCTGCTTGATTGCATTAAAAGAAGCTAAAAATACACTAAATGCTTCCCCAACGTTACTTTTCCAAGTAAGCAACTGCTGTTACATAACACCAGGATATTGTGGGATTAGAAACAGAATGGGATATAGTCTGTGCTCACAGAAGGGAGGCGAGCTGGTCAATGAGAGAATCTGTGTTAAGGTGTAGTTCACTCATTGGGCAGAGGAAATGAGAATACCTGGATTAGATGCAAAAATCAGGAAAGAATTATATAAACCATTATCAGCTTCCATAGTCTGTACGTTCCATTACTCAGTTTGCCATTACTGACAGAGCAAATGTCAACATGTTGATTTTATTTCTCACACTCAGTTCTAACAATTCCTGGTGGTGAAAGAAGTAATGATCTAGCCAGGCTTATTCTATTCTTTGTCATCCTAAAATCAACAGTGGGAATACCTCTGAAGAAATGTGCTCCAGTAGTCAAAAGCCTCATTTGAAATTGAATTTGCTACCATGGAACTTTAGACAGGGGCAAACTTAGCAGCAAAAAGTTTTCAGCTCAAGTGCTTTGAGAATATGGAAAATATTTACAGTTACAAACCATTCTTTGTGATAAAACAGCCTAACAGAGACTATTGCTGAAGTTTCCTGTGACCTTACCCTATATTCAGATTATTTGATCTGTAGCTTCGTTGCATCACCATATAGCAGTTTTGGTACTGAATTTGTCAGCCTGAGCATTGAGTGTTCTGTAGTTTGGCATCTCTGTATCTAAGTGCCACTAGTGAGAGATCTGCAGGCTCAAGAATACATGCAGGACTCATGACTCAGTACAACTGTGGAATGCTGAAGAGGGATGAACGTAGTCCTGGTGACTGGCTGCCTGGTGAAGATGATGTCACATAAAACTGTGGGTTAAAGTATCCTGTTGGTTTAGTGTGTGAGGAGGAAGGAGGGAGTGCAATCAGGAGGCTGTTTTGTATCAAAAAATAAGGTTCTATCAAAATGAGTTGACTCACCATATACAAGTTAGGATTATAGAATCATAGAAGATTAGGGTTGGAAGAGACCTCAGGAGGTCATCTAGTCCAACCCCCTGCTCAAAGCAGGACCAACCCCAACTAAATCATCCCAGCCAGGGTGTTGTCAAGCCGGGCCATAAAAACCTCTAAGGATGAAGATTCCACCACCTCCCTAGGTAATCCATTCCAGTGCTTCACCACCCTCCTAATGAAATAGTTTTTCCTAATATCCAATTTAGACCTCCCCCACTGTAACTTGAGACCATTGCTCCTTGTTCTGTCATTTTCCACCACTGAGAACCCATCCTCTTTGGAACCTTCGGGTAGTTGAAGGCTGCTATCAAATCCCCCCCCTCACTCTTCTCTTCTGCAGAGCAAACAAGCCCAGTTCCCTCAGCCTCTCCTTGTAAGTCATGTACTCCAGCCTCCTAATAATTTTTGTTGCCCTCTGCAGAACTCTCTCCAATTTTTCCACATCCCTTCTGTAGTGGGGGCCCAAAACTGGATGCAATACTCCAGATGTGGCCTCACCAGTGCCAAATGGAGGGGAATAATCACTTTCCTCGATCTGCTGGCAATGCTCCTACTAATGCAGCACAATATGCCGTTAGCCTTCTTGGCAACAAGGGCACACTGTTGACTCTCATCCAGCTTCTCGTCCACTGTAATCCCCAGGTCCTTTTCTGCAGAACTGTGCATTGCCAGTTGGTTCCCCAGCCTGTAGCAGTGCATGGGATTCTTCCATCCTAAGTACAGGACTCTGCTCTTGTCCTTGTTGAACCTCATCACATTTCTTTTGGCCCAATTCTCCAATTTGTCTAGGTCACTCTGGACCCTATCCCTACTCTCCAGTGTATCTACCTCTTCCCCCCCCACCCCCATCTTAGTATCCTCTGCAAACTTGCTGAGGGTGCAATCCATCCTATCATCCAGATCATGAATGAAGATGTTGAACAAAATCTGCCCCAGGACAGATCCCTAGGGCACTCCACTTCATACTGGCTGCCAATTAGACATCGAGCCATTGATCACTATCCATTGAGCCTGACAATCTAGCCAGCTTTCTATCCACCTTATAGTCCATTCATCCACTCCATACTTTAATTTGCTGGAAAGAATACTGTGGGAGACCGTATCCAAAACTATGTTAAAGTCAAGATATATCACGTCCACTGCTTTCCCCATTCTACAGAGTCAGCTATCTCATCATAGAAGGCAATCAGTTGGTCAGGCATGACTTGCTCTTGGTGAATCCATGTTGCCTATTCCTGATCACCTTCCTCTCCTGTAAGTGCTTCAAAAGGGATTCCTTGAGGACCTGCTCCATGACTGAGGTGAGGCTGACTGGTCTATAGGTCCCCGGATTCTCCTTCTTCCCCTTTTTAAAGATGGGCACTATATTTGCCTTTTTCCAATCATCTGGGACCTCCCCTGATCACCACGTGTTTTTCAAAGATAATGGCCAATAGCTCTGCAATCACATCAGTCAACTACCTCAGCACCCTCTAATGCATTAAATCCAGCCCCATGGACTTGTGCATGTCCAGCTTTTCTAAATAGTCCTTAACCTGTTCTTTCACCACTGAGGGCTGCTCAACTCCTCCCCATACTGTGCTGCCCAGTGCAGCAGTCTGGGAGCTGACATTGTCTGTGAAGACCGAGGTGCAAAAAAAAAGCATTGAGTACTTCAGCTTTTTCCACATCATCTGTCACCAGGTTGCCTCCCCCAGTCAGTAAGGGTCCCACACTTTCTCTGACCACCTTCTTGTTGGTAACATACGCACAAAAACCCTTCTTGTTACCCTTCACATCCCTTGCTAGCTGCAACTCCAATTGTGCTTTGACCATCCTGATTACACCCTTGCATGCTCGATAAATATCTTTATACTCCTCCGTAGTCATCTGTCCAAGTTTCCACTTTTTGTAAGCTTCCTATTTGTGCCACTAATATCAGCAGTTACCCTATGCTAAGAGCCCAATTTTTGTTCGTGAGCTGTAGCCCCTGTCTCGGGACAGGAGACCAGTTTTATAAGCCTCCTTTTAATCCCCTCTATTTTTCTATTCGTTTTTCGCATAGATTTTTTTGTTCCCATTTTCTGTTTACGCATTAAAACAATAATTCTTCCCTCCTTAGCTTGCTTTGGCCATCAGAAGGCAAGGGGATAGCACCACTACATGAACATAAGGAGGCAGCCCAGAAGAAGAAGGTATAGAAAAACAAGCAAGTTAGTACTGGTGGTTTCCTATTGCTCTCTATGGGAAGATGCAGTACTGTATCACTGCCACATGCGGTGCTACGTGAGGCTGTAAAAATGCTGTTGTACTCAGCTCATTCACACAGGGAAAAAAGGGCGTCTCCCAGCCCAAAGTGGACATTGCTGTCCTTTTCTTTGCCTATGGCTCTAGAACTTTGGAGGTGATGCCACCTTTAGAGGAACAATTGCTTAATACCAGAATATTAGTTATTTTAATGCAGTGAGTATGAGCATTGGAAGAACAACTCTGTAGTTGGTTTCTCTATCCCTGTGTCTTCCTTAGGTCTCCAAATTAGACTTCTTTTAGGAATAGGTTTCCTTCTGAGTTAACCTCTTCAGTAAGCCTCTCTCAAGCCTGTAATATTATTGGGAGCCACCTGGTGATGCAAATAGACAGCCTTACAAGTTCTGTTTAACTAATAATAGATAATTAGGTTTTGGAAAAACACTTACTGTTAATTGTGGTGCAGTTCTTTTAAGCTATTAGTAAAAATGGTTACCCACCTAAGTTTCCATCTGACTAAAACTAATTTTTTGTTTGCAGAGCTATCATCTACATCAGCAAACAAAAAAAATTACATGGTGAGAGAGCCTTTTTATTTCTTCAGGGGCAGTTTGCTCTGTTACATCAGGTAACCTGATTTTTGAAGCTCTCACTAGGTGCCTCTCCATGATTGCTAGACAATCCCCTTGCAGAGGATTCTCTGATTACATTAATGTTTTATGTAGTAAAACCAAAGGTGGAAGACTGGAGTTTAAGGGATGTTAAAAATTGCTGTGTCTCCAGCCCACCTAACATTTTTGAATGTCAAACAAATTGCAGGTAATGTGGGTTTCTCACATCAGAAAATAATTTCACATAAAACATCAGTGGAAGTAAATTGTTTTCTACATCTCTGCTTATAAAAAATGTCCAAAATTTTCAAACCTGGGAGGAGAAGTTAGGCTCCTAAATCTATATTTAAGCACCTGAATAAAGTAGTCTGATTTTCAAAAGTGCTAAGCTCCCACTGCATTTGGTGGGATTTGTGAATGATCAGCACTTTTGAAACTCAGGTCACTTTTATGTAGGTGACTAAATAGGGATTTGGGAAACTATCCTTAGGCATCACATTTTGAAAATATTGGCCAGAGATTCCCAGGACATGGGAGTGTCATTAAAAAATAACTGTCTTAGCTTCCTCAAAAGAGTTTAAGGATGCTGAAAGAGAGTTCTGTATAATTCACAGTTAGCAGGTCCAGCTCAGGCCCTAACAGCTGTGTTGCCGAAACAATCAAGGACAGAGGGATACGACCTTAAAATAAGACCTATTTGGCCAACACAAGGAAATAAAATATCAATGTTGTCTCCAAGGAGGTATACAGTAGGTCTGATTTTTGAAGCTTTGGCTAAGTTGGCAGGTAGAATTGAACTAAGGTCTTTGCTGATATCTTCACAGATCCATGATAAGCTCTTATCTGACATTTTCTGTTTCTTCAAATCTTACACCCATGGTGCTTTTCCAGCATCTCAGTCATGCAATGTAGGCTGGAGCATCTTTCACGTATAGAAGCTACTAAGGATACAGGATATGAAGACACCAGTTCAGACCCAGCAGAGACTGACAGATCTGCTGAAAGACTCCTCAGGTTAGATTTGAAATATCAACATAGGCAGAGAGCACCTGGCAGCAAGCTGGATCATCTCCAAGGGGCAGGAGGATGGAAGGGGAGAGAATCACATGACGTTCTGTTGTCCAATATCCACAAGCCTGGAATGTGTACAATGCATGCATCTCTGAGGCTGGGCGCAAGAGTGGCTGGGCCAATCTAGTGTTTCTCTCTGCCCTTATGTGGAGCTCTGTGGGGTCTGGAGCGGGAAGGACGGTGTTAGAGGCATCCATGTAGGACTGAGGAGGGTCTTCTCTACAAACCCCTCTAACAAAAAGGGCCATTTTTTTTCTATTTAATTTTGTTTAGGCTCTTATACCATGTGAGCCTTTCCCTGCTAACATACTTCTCTCTCCCCCATGGATTGCAACAGGAAGATCCCAAGCCAAGTTGTGGCTCCTATTGCCTATAGACATGCAAAAAGGACTTGAGCAAAACCACTTCATTTCTTGCCTTCTCTCTCTGGCCCAATATTGATGCACTATGGATAAGTAATGAAACAATCATAGGGCCAAACAGGGAAAGAGAGTGACTGTATGCCAATGATTCTGTAGCTTGCTTGTTAGAGCATTCATATGAGAGGCCCAGGATCCAGTCAACCTGGGGAAACTCATTGCCAGGGGATGTTGTGAAGGCCAAAAGTATAACTGGATGTCCCTAAAGCACTGGATGCCAGAAACTGAGACTGGATGATGGGGGATGGATCATTTGATAAATTGCCCCATTCTGTTCATTTCCTCTGAACTGCCTGGCACTGGCCATAGTCAGAAAACAGGATACTGGGCTAGTTGAACCATTGGTCTGACCCAGTATGGCCGTTCTTATGTTCCCCCTGTTCCAGGGAATTTTTAAATTATTTATCCACAGTGGAGCACCTTCAACAGGAGATACTGAGGGAGCCCCAACCCAGACAATCCCATAGTTCAGTGAGTAGGGCATGTACCTAGGCGGTTTCAACTCCCTGTTCAAGTCTCACCTCCACCTGAGAGGGCATTCAAACTGGGGGTCTCCCACATACCAGGTGGGTACCTTAGCCACTGGTCTAAAGATTACAAAGGAATAGCTCCTCCCTGCCTGGCCATTCAGTGTAAACTTATCTGTAGGGGCACAATCTAATAGGTGAGGACTGAGCATGTTTACTGGATCAGGCCCCACAGGCAAGATAGACAGAGGAACACCTAACTTTTTCTGGTTTGTGCAGGAGCTCGGGCTTAGGTGTCCGGACACCAGGAGTGGGCTGCAGGGCACATGCTCAGAGTCAGAAATATAAGACTTTTGGTCCCTTCATTTTTGCAGATCCCTAGTGAGTTTAGGTGCCTACAGTGTTCAGTGATAGCTGAATCCCAATGGGGCCTGATTCTGGGATTTAAGTGTCTAAAGTGTCGGTCAGGCACCTAAGTGCTTCTGTAAATCCAGCCCTGAGTCTCTCTCTGCCTCAGTTCCCAATCTGTAAAATGAGGATAAAAGCATATCTCTATCCTCACAACATCCCTGTAACCTATCTGAAGTCAAAGAATTTATATCCTCAACTCCTCTGATAATAGAGCCATGTAAGTGCCTAAGATAGACAGTGGAAAAACTCCCTCCCTTCCACCGCTGTTTCCTTGGCCAGTGGAATATGTAAGCATCACAGAATTAAGAGCATCATGTTCAGGGAATTACATGGCAGGCTTAAATTACCAGGGCAGCTGAGGGATTTCAGTTCTATGTAAGATTATTTAACACAGAGGGAAAGAATGAGCACAGAAGAGAGCGGCAATTCTCCTTGTTAAATGTTTACCATTCAATCTCTAGCTGCATGTTAACGGGATTTTTGAGAATAACCATGATGAGAATTCACCTTCCAGGCCTAAGGTTGGGAGAGACCAAATGTTTACAAGAAAGCCTTCTGATGGCATGTTTACTAGTGTGTCACAGCTGGTAGCCTGTTGAGAGGCCATCTCCCTGAGTTTGAAGTGAATAATGCATAGTCATATGTTTGGGTGGGGGTTAGGTTAAGGAATTAAACAAGGAGTGATGGCTAATGTAGAAACCTATCCCACTCCAGTGTTTAACAGGGCACTGCTAGGCCACAGCTACCCTGAGAAAGGAGTTGTGTTAAAAACATGCGTTGATATGTTAAGAGTCGTCTGGGGGATTTAGACACATAAGATGAAACCTTGACACAGTTGAAGTGAATGGCAAGACACCCACTGACTTCACTCAGGACATGATTTTACTCACAGTTGCCCTTGATTCCAGTTGTGATTTTCAAAGGGACCTAATGGAGTGAGGTGCCCAACTCCCATTAACAGTCAATAGGAGTCAGGCATCTAACTCCCTAAGGCTCCTTTGGAACTCTGAACCTTTAATGGGAGTTAAGCATCTAAATCTCTTAGGTGGCTTTGAAAGTCTCGCCCAAGGATCCTGCAGATTCATGTTCTCACACATTTGACCAGTGAGTGGACAGAGCCAAAGCTGCTTGGAAACCTGGGCTCCTTTCTCAGGATAGATAGGGCCTTACTCTGTGCAGTGTACTCTGCTGTACTCCTCCATCAGCGAGTCTCCTCTACTCCCTGATAGTAGGTGGTTGGGGAAGGGCTATTTCTCTGCCTGTGGCGAAGTGCCATGTCTGCCAGTTCAGATGCATTATTTATGATTAATTCTGGCTTATTGCACAACATTCCAGCGTGTGGACCCCACAGTATCTCATAAGGAGGTTTCTGCAATGATGGATAGCCTGAGAAAGGCTAGGCAAAGGACATTATTATAACAGTACATAAATATGTTTTTTCCCTTTAATACTAAAACACCTGATTTCCTTTAACATTGTAAACATGTGATTTTATTAGGTACTAGAGAGCTGATGGATTTAAAGTCATTTTCAGAGAACAAGTGACAGACTTGACATACAGAAAAGCAGACAAACAGCAGCAGAAGAAGGAATCTTTATCATGAAAACCTACTGAGGAGTGAGAGAGATGGAAGGGAAGTGGCCTCCACTCTGAAGTTTTCCATGGATGTGTAAGGAGCCACCTAAGACTTTTCAATACTCTGTCTTAGTGGAAAACAATTTAAAAGTGGAGGGAACATAGGATATAATCTTCCTGAAACCGAGTTGGCAAAGGAGCTGTGTTTTGTAGCTAATAAATTCAGCTTTCAGGAGGAAATTCTTATAGGGTTCATTTACCAGTTTTTGAGAGAGGAAAATGAATGCATTAATTATGTACATTTTTACCATCTGCTAAACAAGGTAATTTCGGCCAGGCCTTGGCAACCTCTTCCTGGACATAAACTTTAAAAACAAGCTTTTTCAACCATAAAATTACTGCCCTGGAAAAGGACAGATAAATGTCTAAGCAAGCGCCTCATTACTGTCAAAGCTGTGATTTGTTGTTTCATTATAATGTGTTTTCCTTGTTATTAGAGTTAAGGTTGAGTCAGCCTTTCCATTATAAATACACTCCTAGTTTTAGGGTGACATGGCTCAGCTGTTTTTTAAACTTGCTCTGGGCTGAAATGAGGAATTGTGTTCTCAGGCTAAATGCAAGGATCAAAACAAGAGATGGGATTTTTAGAAACATTTTAAGGCACTTCTGGGATTGACAAATGCCTGGCTTTTCAAGAGCTCA
This sequence comes from Trachemys scripta elegans, assembly GCF_013100865.1. Lineage (NCBI taxonomy): Eukaryota > Metazoa > Chordata > Testudines > Emydidae > Trachemys > Trachemys scripta. Next base: position 105,133,363 of record NC_048300.1, read on the forward strand.
TATCTCCCATTTTATTGTTGAGTAGCACCGTCACCCATTGAAGCCAATAGGGCAGTGGGTCTCAAAGTTTTGTACTGGTGACCCGTTTCACATAACAAGCCTCTGAGTGCGACCCCCCCTTATAAATTAAGAACTCTTTTTTTTTAAATATATTTAACACTATTATAAATGCTGGAGGCAAAGCGGGGTTTGGGGTGGAGGCTGGCAGCTTGTGACTCCCCATATAATAACCTCCTGACCCCCTGAGGGGTCCCAACCCCTAGTTTGAGAACCCTCCCAATAGGGGGTGGGCTTAATTAACTGCACTCTTGCTCAGTAAAACAAGAGGGGTGCAAAGAGCTTCACTTACTCCTCTGGGCGTGGTACCCACATTGTAAAACCGGCACCAAGCTCCTCTTCCCCGTCTTAATGCAAGTGGTTGGGCATGGGTAGGGTGGGAACCTTGGCTCTGTTCCCCGCTCACCTGCCACATGCTGGCAAGTGCAGCTGTGCCAGTGTGGTGGGGGAAGTAATCTGCACCAAGAATGAGGTTGGGGCAAGTTGCTTCTTCCCTGGAGCAGAGGGAAACTGGGAGGCTGGAATCTGGTTCCCTGTCTGCTCCTATGGCTGTGCAACAGTGCACTTTCCTTTACTTGGCCTTCAGGCACGACTGCAATATAAATGTTAAATAATAAGGAATGAGTAATGATACTTGGGGCTTGTGACAAAGTCACAGTTCAGCTCAAAGTATGTAAAGATTGCAGAGGTTAGCCCTCCTCGATGCATTACTTTAGAGCCATTGTCCCCCAAAGCCAACTGCTTTATGTGATGAGCATTTCACATATTAGGGACCTGTAGCGGCTATTGAAAATGGAATCGTTTTTGACAAATCGGTGGCTTGCAAACTCTGAGTAAAACTTATCAGCTCCTGCATTACAGCTGTGGACTTTTTTTTCCTTTTTTCTTTCAAATGAGTGCACAGTAAGGCTCAGGTGCCCCTGAGGTTTTATGTTAATTACCAACTAGCATTGGCTCAAGAAGAAGTGTAACATGAAGAAGTGGGCTGTAGTCCATGAAAGCTTATGCTCTAATAAATTTGTTAGTCTCTAAGGTGCCACAAGTACTCCTGTTCTTCTTTTTGCGGATACAGACTAACACGGCTGCTACTCTGAAACCATACACTCTAATGGGCAGTTGTAATGTAAACACAAATAAAAATAAATGCTTTAAAACTGCAGGCATTACTAAAGGTAGCATTTGAATGTGGCCCAGTGGGATAGGAGCAGGGATTATCTAGTAACACTTTACGAATATCTGAAGTTGACAGATAAAATGTGGGGAAACCAATCACAGTACAAGATGAGATGTCATTTTTACATACACATCTTGTGACTCATTATAAAATGCACCATCAGTAATAGGTCTTGGAACAAATTTTGAAAGAGAAAATAGTTAAGGACATAGAGGCTAACAATAGTTGGGATAAAATACAACATGGTTTTACAAAAGGTAGATCATGCCAGACCAACCTGATCTCCTTCTTTCCATTGAATGGATTAGGCCTAATTGCACAAATTCTCCAGTTCAGCAGGCTCCTCCAGATTCTCATGCCTGTTTACACCTGCTGAGATACAGCTTTTGAAGGAGATACAGCGATCTGTGTTGATAAGAGGCATTGCCCTGATATAATGAATTGGGTTGCTCCTGTCATAGTTGAAATGTTGGTAACATCAAAGTCATTTGTTATTCCCTCATCCACTTGACTCAATGGTAACTACATGTCTATTACTTTGTTCTAGGACTATTTAAAATGTAGACCTGTGCAATTCTAGATTGAAACAGATACAAAAATGGCAGGTTGTAGCTACTAAGGATAGAGAATTGGTTTTTGTTCATCTTGATCAACTATCATTTTGTGGCTTCCATCTATTAAAGTCTCTGGGACGTCACATCACTAGTTCTGTTAGAATCTGAGCCCAGGCACACTGAAGTCAATGTGAGTCTTTTGAGTGCGGCCAATGAATGGGCTTTGGAGTGTGCCATTGCCAGGCCGGCTCCAGGGTTTTTGCCGCCCCAAACGGTGGAAAAAAAAAAGGGGGAAAAAAAAGCCGCGATCAGCAGCAGCTCCACTGCGCTGCTTTCTTCTTCGGCGGCAATTCGGTGGCAGGTCCTTCCCTCCGAGCGGGACAGGGACCCTCCACCGAATTGCCGCCGAAGAGCCCAACGTGCCGCCCCTTCCCCTTGGCTGCCCCAAGCACCTGATTGCTCAGCTGGTGCCTGGAGCCAGCCCTGGCCATTGCTCTGCACGTCACTCATAAAAACAAACTAAACCACAGATAAACAAAAACACCTGCACTTGCTTTGACTGGTGTGACTTTTTGTCTAAGCATCAGACGATACACTCAGCACTGAGAGATTTCTTCCTGCCACACACTCTTCATGATTTTATTGGTATATTCAAAGGTGATATTTCTGCAGCACACAATTGAAGTGAGCAGTTTCACCTAAGCTTTCCCATGCTAATCACACATCAACTTATTCATTCATAAGTTCAGAGAAGGAAGAGATGGGTATTGTTATTGGTCTCACTCACAGGAAGCTTTCAGATGCTACAGGACTAGTATAAGAACTTAAATAGAAGAGTATTAGAATGAAAGGTTCAAGGAACAAGCTTTTTATTGTTTACATTTGTTTGATCTAATTTTATAACACTGTACAATTACAAAAATTTCACTAGATGTTTGTTTAATAGTCTTCAGTTTTTTATAGGATAGTGTTAGCCCATCACCAGTCCCGAGTCTTCTGTGCTGCCACAAAGACCAACTGAACCCCACTGGGTGACCCCCTTTCCCAGTCTCTTATCACTCTTCCATGCTACTCCCTATATGTGAAAAGAAGCACTAGTGAAAAATTTCATTCAAAATGTATTTTTAGACAAAATGGCTTTTTATTCGCAACTTATGAGGGGAAAAAACGGTTACCCACCCTCTCGTAACTGTTCTTCAATATGTGTTGCTCCTATCCATTCCAATTAGGTGTGTGTGCACCGTGTGCAGTCGTCGGAAAGTTTTTTCCCTTAGCAGCATCTGTTGGGTTGGCTGTGGAACACCCTGGAGTGGCACCTCCATGGTGCTCAATATATGACCCTGCCAACCCGGCGCCACCTCAGTTCCTTCTTGACGGTTATTCTAACAGAGGGGAAGGTGGATGGGTTTGGAATGGATATGAGCAACACATCTCTTAGAACAACCGTTACGAGAAGGTAACCGTTTTTTCTTCAAGTGATTGCTCATATCAATTCCAATTAGGTGACTCCCAAGCCTTACCTAGGCAGTGGGGTTGTAGTTATGGAATCGCAGATTGGAGGCACCACTCTGCCAAAGGCTGCATCATCTCAGGCATGCTGGAAGATGGTGTAATGAGAGGTGAATGTATGCACTGAGGAGCAAGTTGCTGCCCTGCAGATTTCTTAGATATGGACCTGGGCCAGGAATGTCGCCAATGAGGCCTGTGCCCTTGCAGTGTGTGCCATAAGTGCCGGGGCTGGTGTCTTGGCCAGCTCATAGCACCTGCGGATACAGGACATGATTCAGGAAGATATTCTTTGAGACGAGACTGACAGTCCTTTCATCCAGTTCGCCACCACAACGAACGGTTCGATTTCCTGAATGGCTTGGTGCATTCGATATAGAAGGCCAACGCTCACTGAACATCCAAGGAGTGCAGCCTCTGCTCATGGCTGCAGATAGGCAGCTTTGGATAAAAAACAGGCAGGAATATGTCTTGGCTGGTATGGAAATGAGACGCCACTTTAGGCAGAAAAGCTGAGTGAGGTCTCAGTAGCACCTGGTTTTTGTGGAAAACTGTATAAGGTGGGTCTGAGGTAAAGGCCTTTAATTCAGACACTCTTCTTGCTGTTGTAATGGCCACTAAGAAGGCTACCTTCCATGACAGATAGAGGAGGGCACAAGTCACCAGCAGCTCGAATGGGGGCCCCATTAATTTGGAGAGGACCAAAGTAAGGTCCCATGCAGGAACAGGCTGTCTAATCTGGGGATGTAGCTGGTCTAGGCCCTTGAGAAATGGGCCAACCATGGGGTTGGTGAAAACAGAGCATCCCGAGACTCTGGGGTGGGAAGCTGAGATAGCCGCTAGGTGTACCTTTATGGACGACACTGCCAGGTCTTGCTGTTTAAGGTGTAGAAGGTACTCAAGAATAAACGGTAATGTAATGTGAAGTAGGGGCGTATGACGCTGGACACACCAGCAGGTGAACCTCTTCCATTTCGCCAGATATATGGCCCTCGTGGAGGGTTTTCTGCTGCTTAGTAAGACCTCCCTCATTTGCTCCAAACACAGTAGTTCCATGGGATTCAGCCATGAAGCTTCCAGGCCGTGAGGTCTGGGGGATGAAGACAACTGTGGTCCTGAGTGATCAGGTCAGGGAGGAGCGGCGACATGATTGGCATGTCGATCAACAGATCCAGGAGCGTGGTGTGACAAGTGTTGCCTAGGCCACGCCGGTGCCACCATAATTACCTCCATCCCCACCCCTGCGAACTTTGAGTAGGACCATGTGTGCAAGAGGGATCAGGGGGGAAAGCGTAGAGCAGACGGCCTCCCTAGGGTAGCAGGAATGCATCTGTGATTGAGCCCAGGCTGCTTTTCTGGAAGGAGCAAAACACTGGGCATTTCCTGTTGCTCCGGGTGGCAAACAGGTCAACCTGGGGAAACCCCCACCTTTGGAAGATAGAGTGAATGACATCCGGCCGGATGGACCACTTTTGGTTGTGGAAGGACCTGCTGAGGTGGTCCACCAGTATGTTCTGGACTCCTGGTAGATATGATGTTTCCAGGTAAATGGAGTGGCCGATACAGAATTTCCAGAGTCTGAGAGCCTCCTGACAGAGGGGTGAGGACCGGGTTCCACCCTGCTAGTTAATGTAAAACATTGCAGTGGTGTTGTCCATCATGACTGCCACGTACTGGCCTTGCAGTTGAGTCTGAAAGGCCTGGCATGCAAGTCACACAGCTCTCAGCTCCTTAATATTGATATGGAGAGAGAGCTCGCCCTATTACCAGAGGCCCTGCATTTGGAGATCTCCCAGATGTGCACCCCACCCCAACCTAAGCCTGACTCATCTGTAACTCGAGACAAGGAAAGCTGAAGGCTGTTGAAGGGGACTCCTTTCCAGACTATTTGAGCATCAAGCCTACACTGGAGTGACTGTAGCACCTGCTGTGGCACCGTGACCACTAGTCCCAGGCTGTCCTGCCCCAGGCAGTATATCTAAGTGAGCCACATTGGCAGAGACCTGAGCCTTAGCCTGGCATGCCGGATCATGCATGTGCAGGCCACCATGTGACCGAGGAGACTCCGACAACTCCTTGCTGTAGTGGTCGGGTATTTTTCTCAGGCCTTGAATGATGCTTTCATGGCTTGGAATTGGGACTCTGGCAGACTTGCTCTTGCCTAGACCGAGTCCAACACTGTCCCCAGTAAACTCTATTCCCTGGGTCGGTGACAAGGTTGACTTGTTCATGTTGAGAAGGAGACTGTCTTTTAAATGTGGATCTGACCAGACGGACTTGTGGCTTCGCCTGCTCTCTGGTGCACCCCCTGAGCAGCCAGTCATCAAGGTGACCTGCATCTGCCCCTTTCGGAGGAAGGCTGCTACTACCGACATCCGCTTGGTGAACACTCTTGGGACTATCGACAGGCCGAAGGGGAGGACTGTGAACTGATGATGTTTTTGGTCGATCAAGAACCTTAAAAAGCTTCTGTGTGCAGGCCGAATCGCTATGTGAAAGTACGCATATTTCATGTCAAGGTTGGTGAACCAGTCTCCCGGATCCAAAGAAGGGATAATTGTACTGTGGGAGACCATGCAGAACTTCAAATTTACCATGAACTTGTTAAGTCCTCGCAGGTCTAGAATGGGTCTGAGACCCCACTTGGCTTTGGGGATTAGTAAATAGTGGGAATAGAATCCCCTGCCCCTGAGCTCCTAAGGAATCTCCTTCACCACTCCCATGGCGAGGAGCGCCTGCACCTCCTGGACAAGGAGTTGCTCATGAGAAGGGTCCCTGAAGAGGGATGGGGAGGGTGGGAGCAGAATTGGAGAGAATATCCCACTTCTACAATGCGAAGAACCCAGAGGTCTGATGTTATTTGGGACCAGGCACAGTAGAAGTGGGATAGACGGTTCAAGAAACACAGGGAAGGATCTGGCATTGAGACAGGTGCTCCGTCCTCGGATGCACCTTCAAAATGTCTGTTTTGAGCCTGACGAAGGCTTAATCGGGCCCTGTCCATGTTCAGATGGGGGATGGGAAGGCTTATGCCTGCCATTCCTACCTGTGCCTGTAAAAATCCTGCTTAAGCCAAGGAGGATACAGGGATGTTGTGGAGGTTGGGGCTTAAAGGGCTTTCGTTGGGTTGCCAGGGTGTGCATACCCAAAGATTTCATTGTCGCACTGGAGTCCTTGAGGCTATGCAGCCTGGGGTCATTCTGTTCAGCAAACAGACCCAGCCAGTCAAAGGGTAGGTCCTGCATAGTTTGTTGAACCTCGAGCAGGAGCCCCCAGGCCTGCAGTCATGAGCTACACCTCCTAGCTAACTCTGAGGAAAAGGTGCACGCTGCCAAGTCCGCAGTGTCCAGTGAGGCCTGTAAAGAGGTCCATGCCACTGCCTTGCCCTCATCAACAATTGCCCCAAACTCCTCCCTGGACTCTGCTGGTACCAGCTCCCTAAACTTCAGCATTGAGTTCCAGGAGTTGAAACTGTGTCAGCTCAGGATTGCCTGCTGGTTGGCAATCCTGAGTTGTAAGCCTTCCGTGGAGTATACTTTGCATCCGAATAAATCCAGGTGCTTGGCGTTCTTGGACTTAGGTGCTGGGGCTTGCTATCCCTGCCTTTCCTTCTCATTCACCACAGCCACTACTAATGAGCAAGGCTCCGGGTGTGTGAACAGGTACTCCTACACTTTTGAGGGTACGACGTACTTCTTCTCCACACCCTTAGCGGTGGGAGGGATGGATGCATGCCAGGGTCTGGCAAATGGTCCTTGCATTGGCTTGTATAGTTTTGATGAGGGGTAGAGTGACCTTGGATGGTCATTCTGGTGCCAAGATAGCCATCATAGGGTCCCCTGACTCTACCACCTCCTTGGCCTGCAGGTTCATATTCCATGCCACCCTGTGTAGGAGTTCCTGGTGAGCACGGCTATCTATAGGGGGTGGCCCCGAGGCAGAGGTGCCCACCACAGCCTTGTTCAGGGAGGATGATGAGGACACTAGATAACTAGGACCTTTTGGGCCTCAGGGACCTTCTGCCCTGCCTCTAGTTCTAAGCCAGATACTGGAGTGGCTGGCACAGGAACAGGGGTGGGTTCCAGAGGAGGTGGTGCAACCGCCAACTCCTCTGCATCCCTGGGGTGGGACAACTGGCCGCTGCCTCTGGCACCCTAGGTTCAGATGCCACTGAGTGTAAAGTCTTGGACTGTGTGCCCTGGGCCTGGTAGTACGCCCATGAGATCCAAAATGGCCACTGCGCTGGTCTGTGCCAGTGTGCAGGCCATGTCAGGTCTGTCCTGTACCGACTCGGGCCTGGGCTGCTATCTCCAAGCCCAAGATGGGAACTGAGACCGCGATGGCCATGGCGGTGCTTTGAGGCTGGGGAGCGGTGCTGCGAGTGCGGTCTGCGCAGAGAGCTGGATCGGTGCCGATACGAATGGTGCCAAAATCAGGACCTACTGCGCGAGGGTGGTTGGTGTTGTGAGCGGGAGTGCTGGTGGGATCTGGACTAGTACCACGAGTCCAAGCGGCACCACAAGTCTGAGCGGCACCTTACTTCTGCAGGCTGAGTTGAGGGGTGGATATTCGCCGGTTTTCCTTGGGATGGTGCCGCCCGTTGTGGAATTGGAGGCTTAGCATGAAGGGCTGGGGAACTCAGTGCCATAATCACAATGAGTTCTCTTGCAGCCTCAAAGGTGTTTGGGGTGGAAGGCAGTTCTACCTCCTCCACCACCTGACACGGGGAGTCCAACTGCACCACTCAATTGTCCCCCTGAGGGGCCAAAGTAGATGGTGCAAGCTCCAAAGTTTCGACACTGGGGGTTCTTCCGTGGGATGCACCCCATTGGCCGGCTCCGAGGGGGTGGGTCCCAAAGTCCAGGAACAACTCCACCCCTGCTTCCAGTGCTGCTTCTGTGCTGATGAATGGGATCTGTGCCAGGCCATTCCTGCCAGCTTCGGTGCCGGGGAGCAACGGTGCTGTGGGTCTTGACCAGAGTCCTTCCACGGTGCCCCTTCTGCAACTGCAGCCAGGGCACTACTCACCGATTAACTCAGTGCCAGGTCCTGTCGCACCGATGCTGGTTGTGGTCTAAGTGCAGCCTCCATGAAGAGCTGCTTCAGTCTAAAGTCCTCCTTCTTTTTGATTCAGGTCAAAACCCCTTACAAATCCTGCACATTTTGGACTGATGCGTTTCTCCCAGACACTTTAAGCAAGTGTCATGGGGGTCGCCTGTTGGCATGGGCGTGTTGCCGGACTTGCAGAGCTTGAACCCCTTGGACTTAGGCATGTAAGTCCCCAAGGGAGAATGCAGTTGGGGTGGAGGTTAACCTCCCCCCCCACCCCCAACAACTAACTAGAACTACACTGGCTATGAACTAATAAACTATGAACTAATCAACTATGGAATACAAACAGTACAAAGTAGAAGCTAGGGAAAACGTGGAGAGCTTGCGAAGGAAGATGCCACAGTTCCAACGACCATTATTGGTGGTAAGAAGGAACTGAGGAGGTGCTGGGTTGGCAGGATCATATAGTGAGCGCCATGGAGGCACCACCCCGGGGGCTCCACAGCCGACCCAACAGGAGCTGCTAAGGGAAAAACTTCCCGATGACTTTGCATGCGGCGTGCACACACCTAATTGGAATCGATAGGAGCAACACATCTCGAAGAAATGTCCATTTTCAACAACATTTTTCAGCTTTTTTGCTGAAAAAGCAAATTTTGGGAGGCTTTCAAAAATTTTCTACATATTTTCAGTGTTTGGCTGCCAAAAACAACAAAAATGTCCTTTTTTGTTTAAATGAAAATCAGAAAACTTTTTGTAGCAGTTAAAAACCCCATTTGCTAAGGTAAAATTTCCCCCTCTGAGCTAGACTGGAAAGTTGCTACTGTCTCCTCTTTGAAATTCCTTCTTAAGATATTACCCTATTGTGATACCTACATGAAATTGGCCAGCTAACAAGGGCTCAGTTGAGGGGATCATTTGGAGATTGTTGATAAATAATTAACTTGATTGTGTCCCACCCTCCCGCCGTGCCCCCTCTGCCCCCAGTCCAATGTTAGTCATGTGGCTCAGACTGTGAACTCTTTGAATATGTCTGTACTTCACATTTGGGCTCAGGCTGGAGCACCAGCTTTGAGACCTATTCCCATCATGAGGTTTCAGAACCCAGGCTCCAGATCAAACCGGAACATCTACACTGCTATATTCAGCCCCCCTAGCGTGAGCCCTGCAAGCCCAAGTCAGGTGACTCATGTTCTGCGACTCACTGCCTCAGGTCTTTTGCAGTGTAGACATCCTATCCTTGATTCAAAGGGCATCTTATTATATGTTTGGACAGCACTTACCATGTTGTGGGTGCGATAGTAACTTCTGTTGTTGCCAATATGTTACTATCTAATTAAATGCACTGAAAAAGATAAATGTGTGTATGGTAAAAATATAATCAGACATGCTAAATGCGTTTAGAAAACAAATGAGATTGGTAAAAGACTTCTGAAATCCAGAAGTCAAAATGTTAGTGATACAGTTATTTACGTTTTGTACAAACATGTACTTTATGCAAAAACATTACTAGGCAAGAGGCAAAAGAGACGGAATGCCGACAACTTTACACTAGCTCCCTTACATGGCCTTGTTTCAGAGCCTCCTGGGTTCTTGGGCAAAATCCAGTTATCAACTCAGAGCACCATAGTTACACTAATGAAGTTCTGATTTTGATTTGAATCAATTATTTGGTCAGGGAGGATGGAAATTGGAGAATCAGATTAACCCGTTAATGCGAATGCCTCACATGGGGCCATATTGCAGACGTGGGTTCTATAATGCAGTTGCAATTGCTGGAAGTAGCAAGTAATATGATTCTGTTGGTAATTTACAGTTAGATTTTCTTTGAATGGGAAGCAGCAGGCATTCCTGCTTGCATCATACCTAGTGAGACTGGGGTATTTTTTGTTAGCAGCTCTTTGATAGAAGCTAAGACGTTCTCAACATGAATTTGTTGTGAAATGGTGTGCTAAGCTGTAGACCAAACAAAACACTTTCTGAGTGCATGATGTTTCATCTGCTTTTTGGGGAAAGCTAATAGGTGTGGAGGAGCACGTGGTTCAGACAGAGACATCCCTTGGAGGAGTATCTACTAATGGAGATTCTCTATGTCCTAGTAAGTAGGAGAGGATAAAAGATGATAAAATACAGGTAGGATCTGATGAGAAACAGTCAAATGAAAAAAAGTCTATTACATCACGTAATAGAAGACTGCTAAAAAGTGACAAGATTTTAAAGTGTTTATATACCAATGCTAGAAGTCTAAATAAAACACTGTAGCATTTAATTTCAGAAAGCGGAACTACACAAAAATGAGGTTAGTTAAACAGAAATTAAAAGGTACTGCACCAAAAGTAAAATCCCTGCAAACTGCATGGAAACTTCTTAAAGACACCATAATAGAGGCTCAACTTAAATGTATACCCCAAATTAAAAAACATAGTAAAAGAACCAAAAAAGAGCCACTGTGGCTAAATAACAAAGCAAGAGAAACAGTGAGAGGTAAAAAGGCATCATTTAAAAAGTGGAAATTAAATCCTCGTGAGGAAAATAGAAGGGAGCATAAACTTTGGCAAATGAAGTGTAAAAACTTAATTAGAAAGGCCTCAAAAAAGTTTGAAGAACAGCTAGCCAAAGACTCAAAGTAATAGCAAAAATTTTTTTAAGTACATCAGATGCAAGAAGTCTGCTAAACAACCAGTGGGGACTTGGAAACCATCAAGGTGCTACAGGAGTACTCCAGGATGATAAGGCCATTGCGGAGAAACTAAATGAATTCTTTGCATTGGTCTTCACAGTTGAGGATGTGAAGGAGATTCCCAAACCTGAGCCATTTTTTTAGGTGACAAATCTGAGGAAATGTCCCAGATTGAGGTGTCATTAGAGGATGTTTTGGAACAAATCGATTAAACTAAACAGTAACAAGTCACCAGGACCAGATGATATTCACCCAAGAGTTCTGAAGGAACTCAAATGTGAAATTGCAGAACTACTAACTGTAGTCTGTAACCTATCATTTAAATCAGCTTCTGTACCAAATGACTGGAGGATAGCTAATGTGATGCTAGTTTTTAAAAAGGTCTCCAGAGGCAATTACAGGCCGTAAGCCTGACTTCAGTACCGAGTAAACTGGTTGAAACTATAGCAAAGAACAAAATTGTCAGATACACATGAACATAATGTGTTGGGGAAGACTCAACATGGTTTTTGTAAAGGGAAATCATGTCTCAGCAATCTATTACAATTTTTTGAGGGGGTCAACAAGCACGTGGACAAGGGGGATCCAGTGTATTTAGATTTTCAAAAAGCCTTTGACATGATCCCTCACCAAAGGCTCTTACGCAAAGTAAGCTGTCATAGGATAAGAGGGAAGGTCCTCTCAAGGATTGGTAACTGGTTAAAAAATAGGAAACAAAGGGTAGGAATAAATGGTCCATTTTCAGAATGGAGAGAGGTAAATAGTGGTGTCCCCCAGGCGTCTGTACTTGGACTATTCATAAATGCTCTGGAAAAAGGGGTAAACAGTGAGGTGGCAAAACTTGCAGATGATACTAAACTGCTCAAGATAGTTAAGTCCCAGGCAGACTGTGAAGAGCTATAAAAAGATCTCTCAAAACTGCGTTACTGGGCAACAAAATGGCAGATGAAATTCAATGTCAATAAATGCAAAATAATGCACATTGGAAAACATAATCCCACCTGTACATATAAAATGATGGGGTCTAAATTAGCTGGCACCGCTCAAGAAAGAGATCCTGGTGTCCTTGTGGATAGTTCTCTGAAACATCCACTCAGAATGTTGGGAATCATTAAGAAGGGGATAGATAATAAGACAGAAAATATCATATTGCCTCTATATAAATCCATAGTATGCCTACATCTTGAATGCTGCATGCAGATGTGGTCACCCAATCTCAAAAAAGATATATTGGAATTGGAAAAAGTTCAGAAAAGGGCAACAAAAATGATTAGGGGTACGGAATGGCTGCCATATGAGGAGAGATTAGTAAGACTGGGACTCTTCAGCTTGGAAAAGAGACAATGGGGAGAATGGGGGGAAAATATGATAGAGGTCTATAAAATCATGACAGGTGTGGAGAAAGTGAATAAGGAAGTGTTGTTTACTCCTTCTCATAACACAACAACTAGGGGTCACCAAATGAAATGAATAGGCAGCAGGTTTAAAACAAACAAAAGTTAGGTTTCCCCCCCACACACACACACAATGCAGTGTCAACCTATGGAACTCCTTGCCAGAGGATGTTGTGAAGGCCAAGACTGTAACAGGATTCAAAAAAGAACTAGATAAATTCATGGAGGATAGGTCCATCAATGGCTATTAGCCAGGATGGGCAGGATTGGTGTCCCTAGAAAACAAGCCCATCAACACCATAGAAAAAGTGTCCCTAGCCTCTGTTTGCCAGAAGCTGGGAATGGGTGACAGGGAATGGATCACTTGATGATTACCTGTTCTGTTCATTCCCTCTGGGGCACCTGCCATTGGCCACTGTTGGAATACAGAATACTGGGCTAGATGAACCTTTGGTCTGACCCAGTATGGCCGCTCTTATGGTCTTAATTTCTATTAATGACGAGTGAATAGGAGCAGGTTGGCTCCTTTAGGTTTTCTGAAATGGTACTAAAATGGTTTTCTCTGATTTATGCTAAGCCATAAACGAGCTCTGGAAGACTAGTTTCTGAAGACTGTCAGTAATGGTTCAATTTACTAAGTTTACTGTCCATCCTACCCACGTTGTAAATTACATCCATAGGTCTCCAACAAGCAACTAAAAGTATATATTTTCATATGCTTCAAAGGATGTGAACTTTTTAGAAGGCTTTTGCTTGGTGACATGTGCTTTGTGCATAAGATGGAGCTCTTTGTAACTATCATTGATAAAGCTACTTAACCTACGTGTGCTTCACTATTAATAATCATGGACAGAAAGTGCTGTGGCAGAGTGGTGCTTATATAATCTGTAGAGGTCTAGTGCCATTTACCACCTGTTGACTTCTGCAGGAGGATGTGGAGGAAGACAAATATTCTGTCCCCACACATCCTTAATCCAGCACAAACTAATACAAGCAATTTTTAGTCTTTTGATTAGCACTCTTTCAGGGTTTTTTATAGGCTAGAAGGATGTGCACCTTCTGTTAATTATTCCCCCTCCCCCACCCTTACTGTTTACCTAGGGCCAGGTCTTCAACTGGTGTAGCTCCATTGACAACTGACTTCAATAAAAGCAGATTTTTATGTGCTGAGGATCTGGCCCTTATCACTTCTAGACACCAAAGAGAAGTCTGGTTTCTAAGGAGGCTTAGGTCTAAAACCCTACAAAAACTTAAGCATATTCATGACTTTGATGTCAATGGGACTGGTCCACCTGCATAAAGTTATGTATATGCTTAATTCTTTGCAGGATCAGGGCCTTATGTCATGGTCAGTCCTTAATAAATTATATCCCTGAGCCTATTTCCCATTCAAAAACATCTGTCATTGCTGTTCCCTTGCTTCATGCAGGAGCATGAGTGAGCGGTTAAGTACCACTGACAGTCTATAAATCAAATGATGGGAAACTTCTGCAGAGTGACTCCCTCCTCCAGCTCAGGATCACTACTTCTGAGCTACAGGGGGCCACGAAGCAATAGCAACAAAGATACTGCCATAATGGGAACTCACATGAGGGCTGAACTGTTGACCAGATTACCTGTTAATTCTTCAGTCGTTCAAACTGTCTCCTGTGTAAAACAACCCAAGTTTTGATGCATTTGCATGTAGAAAAGACAAGAGCATAAAAATGTTACAGGTAATAAATAAATGAATCAGGAATTCATATTAAGAAAACAGAAGCTGTAGTGATTGAGACCCTGCCCTTAGAAGAGACTTCTGTGTAATGAGGGTTTCAAATACAAAACCAGAAATCTTCCAGGGCAGTATAGTGCAGAAAATGACAACAGTTCCAAATGTATTTATTGAGAAGTAGTAAAGATGTACATATATTTTACAAGCTTTTAATATTAATTTACATTCTTAAATTAGGTAGGCCCCAATAAACTAGAACTTGCTAATACATTACAGAGACACTTGGCTTCAATTAAATTTCCAAAATGCTGCTATTGCTGGGAGTCATAACGCAATTTTGGCTCATGCCATTTAAAAAATTTCTCTTTAGAGATACTAAATACCATATTCATTTAAAGCATGTGCTTGGTATAAGGTAGAGCTGGCTCCTGAACTAAAACCCTGGAGCTGGATCCAAGTTCACTGCTAAAATGTAGTCTTCCTGGCAAGGGTCAAATCCACACACACTTAAATTTGGGATTTGGATTTCAAACCCCGCCTCCCCCCCCAATGTTCAGGTGTGTTTGGATCCAGGATTTTGATATGGGCAGATCTCCTGTGTCAGTGCTTAGACTGGAACATGTTTTTGGTGCATATATTGCTGCTTATACTGGATACTAATAAAATCCAATTCTGGGAGTCAGCCATCACCTGTATCTTTGTGCACAATCAACAAATGTTTCTAAGACAGAGCTTTGCTTCTAGATTTCACTTTACTTTTTTTATACTGAACTGTACTAACTTACCCCTTATATTTCAGATATTGCTTACTCTGTGATTGAAATTGCACTGTATTTATATCTTGCAAGTGCAGTATTAAAAGTGCCTAATGTTCAAGTACTGTACTCACTTTAGACTGCTACAGTAACTGCAAAAGGCACAATAGTCTATATTTTAATTGCACATAGTATTTGCAAACATAACATTGTATTCATTTTGGGGGTAGGGATTGAAGGGAGGCAGTTATTATTGTATTATATACATTGAATTAAAATGCACTCAAAGTCCAAATGACCAAAGCTTACTTAAGTCCAACCATATTGATTTGGAACTGTCCAATTTGAGTAAAATATCTGCCTTGGTTATTCATGCCTTTAGTTGTCATGCAGGCAGCCTTATCGAAGTAAGAATATGCTATGAGACTGTATTTAAAGATACCACATGTGTTACTTTTTCCTGAAGTAGAGTATATCTGTGCATCTGGAGTTCTGGAAACAGCTTTGGTATTGCGTGTGAAGTGTAAATGGCTTAGGGCTAAACCCTTAAGTGGTGAGGTGCTGTAAGGTTTTGTGAATTATTATCATTAATGGTATGAAGCTAATGCCTAGAAGTCCCAATATTATCATGGCTTCACTGTGCTAGCTGCTGTACAAAAACGTACCAAAATTATGTTAGTCTTAAAGGTGCCACAGGACCCTCTGTTGCTTTTTACAGATTCAGACTAACAGGGCTACCCCTCTGATACTTGACAAAGTTTTATATCACTCTGAGCCATACCCTCCCATAGGAGCACATGCATAACTTCCATGACATGAATTTTTTTTTTAAATAGATGGCAGGCTGTGGACTACATGTTACTATAGCTGCCATGTTCCTTTTTAAAAGCACATATTAAAATGATTTTGAAGACATTAGTATATTTAAGTCTATTTAAAATTGCTTCACTTAATTTTCACTGCAATAAAAAAAATGGAAACTTAAAATTTTAACTGCTTTACCTCAAATTTTATTTTTAGGCCACATTTGATCAGGTACCATACTGTAAGAATAAACTATCTGTAAATAATTCCCAGCCATAGGCCTCTTTCAAGAGGGGAAAAAGAATCCCCCCCCCCGCCCACACACATTTCTTCTGTAATTGGAGGTATATAATAATTTAATATGTGGCAAGACCACATTTAAAACTTGTGGCAGTAGCATACCAGCCTGTTGTCTGAATGACTTGCGTACAAAATTCCAATGGAGGCAAAGGAATTTCTTTTTACTTAGTTATAAAAGAGTTTTGCCATTGACTTCAATGGGGCCAGGATTTCACCCGAAGACTTGACTTTGACATGGTCAATGTAGTTTAAATAAGCAACAAGTAATTTCCCTATAAGCAACTCCTGAATAGAAATAGGTTGGTTTCACAGTAAAGACCAGGAGGACTGCATATCATTGAGTACTGTCCTTACATAGGTGTCCCTGGCATCTGCATTTCACATCCTATCATGACAAGTTCTCTATACAGTCAGAACAAGTGGGTGCACATGTGCTGCCACATACAGTATCAAGGAAGAGCAATTTCCATCCTCCACAATAAACAAAAGTTATTAACACTTCCAGTTGCTTCATGACACTGAAATCAGATGTGGGGTGGTAGGACTCCAGTGTGGAATATGACCCCCCCCCCCAAATGCCATTCCTAACCAGGGAAAGAGGGAAATGGAAGAGACTTAATTTGGTTTTGTTTAAATGGTAGATGCTCCCTATGCAGGTTTTTCTGTAGCCTGTAAGTAATTAATGAATATGGCTCTTAGTTTTCTCATGTGAGAATGAAGAAAGGATGTTCAAGATGTTAAGCAATTGCTTTAGCTTTGAAGGTAACGGTCCCCAATATTATTTCAGCCTCCCAAAAGCCTCTTAACTTGCCTCAGTGGAACTATTCAGAAACCAAATAAAAACCACAAACTTTCCTTTATTTTTTCTTACTGAAACAAATACTTAAATGCTTTTGATGCAGCCCTGCTCTTTGATTACTTGAATTTGAAATTTGGTCATGTCAAAAAATGTCAACTTTTTTTTGTTTATCTACATAGTTTTTAACCAAAATTACATTGTAACACACAAACACGGTCTTGTCTTTAAGGCACAACACATCATTATGCACATTCTGTTTGCCAAACTTATAAAAGAGACAATATTATATAACCCTTCCCCACCCCTCCAAAAAAAGAAAAATTGCATCCACTTCCAAAAATCAGCTGCTAATAAAGTCACAGTAAATTATTTTCATCAATAATTTACACAAATTACAGGTCTAGACAGGATTGTCATTATACAGTCTGAGTGCATTCCAATTCAGATTTTCTGGGTTAGGTAGGCTAAAGTCTGGTTCAAACCTCAGTGCTGAGAGTATACCCCATATTGAGGAATGTTGTTGACCACCACCTTGTCGGTCAGAAAACGCATGTTGGTGCTTTGCCATTATGAGTCCTTTGTTCGCTCCCGTTAGGGCTCATTTGGTGTGTACCAGCAACCTCCATAGGTTTTTATTCGTTAGAAATGTTGCATATATAAGACCATAGAGCTTCCTTATGTAGCACTAACATTTTAACTCCATTCAGCAATCTGAATTCTTCATTGTGGAATTTTCATTCCAAATATTTCTTCCCTTCTTAAGACAATTCATATGTGTTAAGCCAGAGGCATCGAATCACACATAAAAATTCAGTGTACTTGAAATATAAAAAAGGATCGCCAACTATAGAACACAGTTACAAATACTCTAGTTCCAGTGCTTGATGTAGAGCCAAGAGGTCCGAATGACTTGATATCCTCCAGAAAGGCATGTTGTGCTGCATTTGTTAGGGGGAAAAAGTGAGGAAAAATGAACACCTTGTCTACAGCAGAAGGCACACAGCAAATAAGTACAGTTAAGCTCATAACAATGTATTTGTAATGTTATGTTTGCAGCCTGATGTTTGTTAGTAAAATACTGACAAAAATCAGACCAAAATAGATCTGAGCTTAATTCTTAGAACTAGGAGGAAATAGTCTGTTTTACTATTCACACTGGAAATAGCCCAAAACTCACTGAATGCAACTCCCTTCATTTGGTCAGGGGAGCTTGCTCATTTGCTACTATAAAATTTATTAGAAAAAGGAGGATCACTATTTATACTCATTTATTACCATTAAAAAGGTTCAATTCTCATTTAAAGGGTTATAGGACAGTCATTAAGGAAAGGCTCATATATAACATTTTGCGACACAGACAAGTATTTTTTTTTTTTTTTTTTTTTGGTCCAGCTGGGGGAAAAACTCTTCTGGAGAGAAACTTTCAAAACACTGATTTAAATAAAGATGACTGATGCTGCAGGAAACACCAATGTCTGCTGGTAGATGCAGTATAGCTAATTACAGATCTACTCATGCCAGGTCACTCTTCGAAGGCTGCTGCTGGACACTCCTCTAGCTGACTAGCTCCCTGGAACTAGGTAAGAACCTTTATTTTGCTCAGTTCAGATCTATTTGTAAACTGCTGTGTTCATCTATTCCTCTGAAAACCATATCTATTCATGCAAGTACAGCTACAGTTAGAGAGAAGCATGCCAACTGAAAACTGCCAAAACCAACCACCTGTGATCAGCACAGACCCATCACCAGTACTGCACCTCTATAAGCAACCATTTGGAATGAGCATTTTGATTTTGTTTCCACTACAGCGTAAATGTCAAAACAACACATAGGACCCATCAAAATACTAGAAAGATTTAAGTTTTGCTATCCTTAGTGCTAATTCTTGGTATTTCTGGTCATAATTCAGGAGGCAAGGAGCACAACATTCAGAGTACATTACATTTTCTACATTACTGGGAGTTAGTGGAATGCGTTTGACTTCTGAAAGATTTCCAACTTGTTCTGTTTTCAAATATTTGCTTATACATCACACTTACAAATTTTGACTTTGAGAAAACTGTGCAGAAAATGAACATTTTTTACTTTGAAGAAACTGTACATTTGTGTCTTCCTTTTGCAGAAGTGTTTCTTGAAACAAACTATGTTTTAAAATCAATCATGTTTCTCCTAGTATATTCTAAAGGCATTTTTTTTCTCTTCACGATAGAAGAACTTTGGCACAATATTTTGCTGGTTTTCTGCATTCTCTCCAATAGCTCTTGCTCTAATTTCCACGTGTTGTTTTAACCAAAACCCCTCTTGCTTTATTACTTCTGTTTATATCTTAGTGTTTATTTGCTTTTTTTTCTCCCCATTAACATTCATTTAATTTTTTGGGGGTACATTTCTTACCCAGGTTGTCATTAAGCAAATGCTAGAATCCAAATGGTTTATTTTAATGTAAGTGTAGGCCTTATCATGCTCTTGGTGCCTCTGAATATTCAACTTATCTGCCATTGTGCAACACTAGTAGAAACGAAACAGGCTTGCATTAGTATCTATGTATCACACCAACATTTCATGAGACAGGTTACCTTTTTTGCTGCCTGTTCTTCTTCTACACCATCCCCAATTACAACATATACTACTTTTCTGCCAAACCTTTGCATTATTCGTTCAAAGCAACTTTCTTTTCCTGGAAGATAAATGAGATAAGAGTTCAGAGTGAAGTTACCTGGTTAGCTGCATGCTCCTCATCTCGTCCATCTCCAATCACAACATAAGTTATGTTAGTGCCAAATCTGGACACTATACGCTCAAAACAGCTTTCTTTGCCTGAAAAACAACACACTACTTATTCAAGCCATCATGTGAGTTATCTTGAAGCTTTACAAAGGGTTAAGTGAATCCTATTAAAGTGTGCATTTTTTCATAGCTCCCAGCTTTTGGCTTGTTTCACAGATGTAACCAGCCAAAAAGCAGTTGAATTCCTTTGTCAGACTAAGCAGATTTATCTGATATTAGATCTCATTCCTAACCTGAGGTACAGATTTTGGCTGTAACAGAAGGATGGTATTACTTCTATTGTAAAAACATAAAATTGAATTTCAATACTTGCAGATTATTTTAATCCCCCTCCCCCAAGGACAGTAGCATTTACTGCACGGGGAAGAGCTGTCATTATGGGATGATGGGCCCTCAAACCTAGGGAGAAGAATGAAATGAGGCAGAAAGTTGCCCCTGAAACATGTGCCATTTTGCAAGACTGGATTAAGCCAGCTCAGCCAATGACAAGAAAGGAGGCTTCTAATTAGGAAAATATTGTGTTTTGGAACTGCTGAATGAGGACCAGATTGTAGTGAGTTTAAGGGCCAGCTCCAAGTACAGACACTATGCTCAGAGTGCAGGGACCACTCCTTTTGTACAACCCTGGCAGCACAACCCACCTGAAAGGATGTGGGAGAGGGGAGTGGTGTGCATTGCATCCCCAGAAGGGATGTAGCAGTGGGCACAATTTCCCTGCATGCCAGGCAAGAATTCTATTTTCCTGCGGCAAATGGTGCTACTCCTTACTGTAGACTAGTGTGCAAATTGCACTCAGACTAAAATGTGCAGGTTGCTATAAATATCTATTAAAATGGCAGTTTAATGGCATTTAGGCTATTTGATATACTTAATTCTTTGAGAGTTTTTAAATGATTTCATGCATTCTCATTATGGAATGATGTAGCTAATTAAGTTATCAAAATATCTGTTTTTCTTCGTGTTGCTGAAAGGCACATTTAAAAAATGGTACTCTAAAAACAAATATAGTCAGGACGCTTTGCCAATGAAGTCTGATAGAATTTTAACAATCAATCTCCATTAAAATTTGGAATGGATGAATGGTCAGATATGAACTCTTGCAAATTATTAGCTGTTTAAAAGTCACCAGAATGGTGACTTTCCCCAATTCACAATTGGATTTGATCTATGATTTCCAATGTTCAGATGTAAGTTCTTCTGAAACCATCAGGAGTCAAAAGTGAGGCCATATTATATTCTAAAGGAAATTCTCCATAGATTTTCAATAGAAACTTGGGTTGTCCTGTGACCTAAATGTCACAATCATTTAAGAATTCTTAATACAACCTTTCATCAGCTGGAAACCTTCACTCTTTCCCCATATTCTAGAATCACTCTGTATGCACTAGAGTTTGCATTTTCAAAGGAGTCTTAGAGATACCTTTGAAAATCCAAGCCTAAATTTTATTTTGTAGATTGCCATTTTCAAGAGTATAATTTGTCACTGTATATTACAAGAAGTTATTTATAAGTTACTTAACAGACCTGAAGGGTATTGGATGCCTGAAATTGCTGTGTATGAAATGAAGATCTTAGTTTATAATACAAATTAGCTGGCCCTCTCATATAATGCTGGTTCATAGAATTCACTGGAATTATGTAACGTATATCTAACATATAAAAGATGAAATTCAGTAGGGAGAATGTAAGAGAGATGACTCTCCTGGAGTTCCCTCTTGTGGCAGGCCATGGCATGACAGGCATGTCTGCCTCAGTTTCCCCTTCCAAAGTCCCCAGTAACTCTTCTTCAGGTTCTCTTGCTATAATAAATATCCTTCTTGGGGCTGGTTTATTATAAAACCTTGTGCAAATGGTCCAAAACAGAAGTCCCGAACATGTAGTTCATTTCTCACCCAAGTGCAAGCAGTCATGAAAACTCAAGACATCTTGTTGTTTGATGAAACACGTAACGTACTGGCTTCTTCAACCTTGCCTGGACTCTTGGTCATCCCTTGTCCTTGTACCAGGACGCACAGCCCTTCCACCTGAAGAATAATCCTGCTCTTCCTAATGGGAACCCCCCCGAGATGCCCTCTCTGTTCCCCTGCATCTAGCCCTCCAGCATTAGAGATGTCAGCAGGTAAGCCCCTCCATTGCTCCCCTGTCTTCAGCCCTGCCTGTGTCCCTCAGGCTCTTCCTACCCTCTGATCCAAGCTTGGGGAAGTCAGCCAACAAACCCCTCTAGGCACTCTTCTTGCTTTAGCCTTCCCCCCCCCAGGAACCATCTTCTGCTTCTTTCTAGGAACCTTCCACAGTCCCATGGTCCCTGGTAGCTCTCACCTGTTCCTGATTCCCACACAGGCTGCTCTGATTCACCAGTCTCTCTCTCTCTTACTGGCTCTATTTTCTGCTCTACACCCAGGTGCCCTCTTAATTGGAGCATACTGATCAGGTGCACTTGCCCTGCTCCCTGTATAAGTGCCAGTGTCACCCTGTGACAGAGTTATATATTTAGATGGTACATAGTCTATATATAAATGTGACAAATACTGGGATTAGAAGTACTCATAGCAAACATAAATGTTTTAAATTTTTAAACAGTCAATAAATCTTAAAAACTGAGGCAATGCACAATTCATTTTCTACCTAAATATTTATACTATCATAAGTGTTTTTGAATATATCCATAACTAATAAAAGGAAAAAAATATTTTCATATGATAAAGCAAATGCAGTCTTTGAGGACTAAAGAGTAATTTTCTTACCTATTTTGGTTGCACTGTAAATATTTTCAATAGGAAAAGCACCTCCTAAACTATACAACAGGACTTTTGCAAGTGCTGGGATAAGTTGGGTGGTTGTTACCAAAACATTTACACAGTTACTCCTAAAGGGAGAGAAATAGTTGTTGAATCTGAATAATGGTACATCGTTCAAAAAATTATACAGTTAATATTTTGCTAAATAAAATTGGCCGCTGAGGATGGCATTCAGGATTTCCTGACATTAACTGTCAATCCAAATGCATTACTATCACTTAACCAGCCTTGAGAACCGTTTTATTAAAAATCTTATCCTTCGGCGGAAGGCTTTTCTGTTTTGGGCAAGTGCATAGGCCTGCAGTGCTGTGAAAACTGGGCTCCCTTTAAGATGTCAAAATAAATGCTCAAAAACGGAGATCTCAAATCACTAGTTGCTTTTAAAAATGTTGCCAAAACAGAACTCTCAAATTGGCAATTACTGGTGACTAATGACCAATCAGATGAAAAAGAGTTAGGAGGGGAAAAATGACTTGTCATTACTGCCTTAAAGGGAAGGACTGGGACAATAAAGAAATGCATATTTTCTCACCCAAGAATTATAAATTAATGGTGGCCTCAGAACTGAACATCACCTTCCTAGTATTTCAAGGGTGGAAAGAGCAATCTTTTCAAGGAGAGGGGAAGAGTAAAAACTTCCCAGTTTCATCACTGATCAGGTTTTTATGTCACTTCAGTCTGGGGCTTTGAGGAGTTCAGATGGCAGCAACTATACAACCAGAAATGGAATTTAACGCTATTATAAGGTCAGATAAGGAAGGGCTTGAACACTAGTGCAGCCTACTGGTGTTAACATGGGGCTAGGACCAGGAACTTGTGGGTTCTAATCCTGGCTCTTCTACAGTTTTAACATGTGACCTTTGGCAAGTGAAGGAATCTCATTGTCTCAGCTTCCGCCTCAGTAAAATGGAGCTAATACACATCTACCTCAGAGATATTGTGAGGATTGATAAATGTACAGTACTCATGAAATACACCTCTACCCAGATATAATGTAGTAAAGCAGTGCTCTGGGAAGTGGGGAGAGGGCTGCGCACTCCGGCGGATCAAAGCAAGTTCGATATAACGCAGTTTCACCTACAACATGGTAAGATTTTTTTTGGCTCCCAAGGACAGCGTTATATCGAGGTAGAGGTGTACTTGACAATTATTTAAACATCTGACTGGCCTTTATTTAATCGGTAACAATTTTCCAACAATCCATTATTGCTTAAATGACAATGCAATTTTTTGAATACTGTGTGGATAATATTTTTAGAAATAAGTATGATATCAAACACACATGCATAAATTATTTGTACTTTTATTTTTTTCATTAGATACTGCTAAAATAGATTTCCAGTTTAGCTGCTGTTTGTTAAAAACATGTAGATGTTTAAAATAGTTGTTCGTTTTGTTCTTTTCCCTTAACACTGATTCATCTCTCACCCATGTTACTCTTGAAATAGAAGACAATGTGGCTCCATGTTGTTCATTACTATCGTTTTGCACTTGCAGTATTGATTAGCTCAGAGGGAACAGGTACTGCTCTCTGAATATCATTGTTGAAGAACCAGCAATTATTTCTTAGGGGAGGGAGTGCTGGGTTTTAATTATTTTGGTTAAACAGATAGTTGCTCTAAAAATCCTGCACATCCACTCAGGGTATGTTTATATTTCAATGTAAACCCAGGGTTAATAGCACGTGAATTAGCAGATCCTGGATTTGTTAACCTAGGGTTTGAGTGTCTACACTCATTTGTAATCCCAGATTAGGAACTGTTGAACCTTCAGTCCCAATCTGTGGCTCCAGTGTCTACACCACATTATGCAGCCTGAGTACAACCACCCATATTCCGGACTTCCTAGAGCTCTCCCAAAATGCGGCTGCTTTAGCCTTTTGTTCATTGTGTAGGGTGTGAAAACTTGACTGTCTACAGAACACAGTCAGCCTGTGGGACACTATGGGCAGACTCCCAGAGCATGAGTCTAGTGGCTGTGTCTACACTGCAAGCAATAGGGCTTGAACACTCAGTCCTGGCTTGATGCAGGCTTGGACCTTCTACCCCTATGGTGCCCTAAGCCCCTGGGTCAGAGCAATTTGTGTGTTGCTGGAAGGGGATTTAGGTATGCGCCCGAGTTTGAACCCTGGGCTCACACTGCAGTGTAGACGTACCCCCAGAGTCATAATTATTAAGTCTGCAGGAATGGACAGAGACCTTTGCGTTCTGGGCTTTTGTGCTCTAATGTAGTGCAGTGCTCAGACACCTCTACAGGCAGACACTATGCAGAAACACAAGAGAGAAAGATTTTGAATTAATTTAAAGGTGAAGTGTCCAATTTAGGCTTGCATTAACTGTAAGTATCCCTTTAATGTACACTTAAAGAACTGAAATCTGTTAACTTAGCAGTTTCACCCCTCCACTTCACAGATTCACTAGCTTGTTACTTATGAAGGCTATTCTGCTGTGGTACTTGTATTTTTAATATAAAATGAATTAATATTAATGTTTTTACAATATATGCAAGTACATACCTAGTGCTAATAATTGATAATGATTTAAGTGCATTTGTCAACCAGGAGTCGGTCAGAGCTTCAATCTCTGCTCTTAACTGCAGCCACGCATCTCTTTTAGCAGGGCCAAGGAGACCTTATATATAAATGAGTAAGGAAAAACAAACAAATTAAACTGTGCTTTAGCTGGAACATGAAGATTTTGCAGTAATTTATTCTATTTTGAATTCTGCTTTTAAGGCTTGATAAAATACATCCATTGAAGTCAATGGATAGACTCCCATTGACTTCAGTGATGACTGGATTGGGTTTTACTTCTCCACACTATTGTAATGGGGATGTTTAAGATCCTAGGACTTAAATAATTTTGTTTGAAAGACACCTGAGCTCTCATTAATAACCAGCTTAGATACCCAGTTGTGTGTGTGGGTGTGTTTCTTCCCTATGGTACATTTTCTAGTGCTTTCCCCAAAGCAATTAGACTACCTCCACTTCTGTTGCAAGACTACCCACAGTCTAATATCATACATCCTACTGAAATGCAGCCTCAATTACGTCATTACTTCTAGTTATGGACCCTAAATAATTTCTATCCAACCTTGGTATCTGAAGCTGCTGCAGCTGTGAAGTATTTGTAGATTTTGTGTCATCCTTCCTTTAATCATGTCTCACAAACTATAAAAGCCTCCCTCCAACCTTTTTGTAGACCCCTTAGATGTGACGGGCAGAACACTTTTGAAAATCTGATCATAACTTAGTCAAGTTTTCTGTTTTTCTGTCAACAAGACCACAATGTTACAAAAATAATGTTACAAAAGTTGGAGGGAGCAGGATGCATGTGTGGATTGGCCACAAATGGTGGAATACATTAAATAATCAATAAAGCATAAATTGTTTGTGGAGGGAAAAGAAAAATACATACTAGGTATATGGACTCCACCCTCATACTGATACCTTCTATTACAACCATCCTGTTTACTTTAGGTTCTTGCACAGTTGCTCAGTAACCCAAACTTTTTTTTTTTTTAATGGAATATAGCACCTTGAGAATTCTCGACACATTAGGAGCTTTTGTATGAATGTCCAGTAAATCTGTAGGTCAGTTTGTTTCCTGTATTTTTAATGTATAAAAATTCTATTTCATAATGGTAATATGACACTCTGGACAGCACAATTTCTTGAGGTATCATTAACTTCTCAGGTATTTTAAGTGGCTTGGTCATAAAACATGCAACAGTCACCACCTACAATGCTCTTATGCTTCATTTTCCTGTAAGTAAATACTCTTCACTAATAAAAATGCAAAGATACAAGTCAGTCCAAGTCTCAGTTAAATGTTTACTATGGTGACTAAAACTCACTGTCCACATCAACCTAACTCATGATTCCCATTTCTGACAGTGGGACTTGGTTCTAAAGCAGTGCCAAACCTACATATTTTTGTTCACAGGTGAGTTTTGAGTTTAGGTTCCTCTCTAAATGAGCCTCAGATGAAGTCAGTCCTGTTACAATAGTCGAGAGCTTCATTGGGACCCTCAACATCGCACAGAGCTGGGCTCTCCCATTCGTGTTTGAAACAGGGGAAGGGAGAGAAGACCATGTCTTCTTGGGGTGGATGATTGATCTGTATCCCTCTGGGCTCTTCAGAGTGGGACTGGCTGGCCCTCTAAATCTTACAGGAGGAATCTTCTGGGTTCATTCAGCCTTCTTTTGAAGCAGTAGAACTCAAAAACTCTTTCAACACTGCTGCTATTACTGGCACTTGGATGCCCAAGCGTGTAAATGATAGTAGTGAAGCCATCATCTTGTGAGAAATCAGAGGTTTCCTACTAAGACCGTTACCTCCGATGGTGGGAGTCTGGGGGTCTGCTACAGAGTTTATGAAAGGGCACAGCAGCAGGACTATAAGAGCTTTTCTAGCTTCAAACCTGCAGCATGCAGTGAACTGACCTGGCTGGCTGCCAGTGGACTTCTCCAATGGGATTTGGAAGAGAGTGTGGCTACCACCCAGCCCACCAAAAGAGCAGGATGGGGAATAGGCCAGTCAGACTCAGCATGAAGGCACCAGAGGGGAGGAAGCAGGACACCTGACTTCTCTCCTAAAAAACATTGTAAGTAGTTGGAACAGCCAGTAAATCAGTGGGAATTGTGTAATTGTGTCTGAAGGATGAAATTCTGGCCCCAATGAACTCAACTGGAATTTTGCCATTGACGTCAATTGGGCCAGAATTTCACTCTAACTGTGCTGCTACCACAATTCTCCAGTGTCTCCTCCTTCGTCCTCTAGAAGCAAAATTCTAGCAGTCACTCTTAATGGCAGGGTCTCTTTCACAACTCTGGACTGGTCATTTATATTAAATTTTAATAGCACTAATTCCACTGTGGAGTTTCCAAGGGTATTGTAAGGTAGCATTACTTAATTACCATAACCATACAGTAACTTCTTCAAATGTAACTTGATAATATTTTAACTTATCCTAACCTTACCTCCTATGTTGTTCTTGTAAGTATTATACAATTCTTTTACTCTTCTGTAACGGAAAGCCAGCTTCCTCATCCAGTCAACCCCTCCTCTTACACCTGTTGGCAGACAAAGGTTTGCACTACTTGCAGCTGCATGGAAGCCATCAGTTGCAAAACTGTAGGTACTGCAAACACCCAAAATATATTAAAAATAAATACAATTTATTCCTGTAAAATGAACTTTTTTAATCTTTGCAAAAAATAAAATTTTGAAAAAGAGTATATCTTACCTTAGGTCTTGCCCGTTGTCATCAGAAGAAACATCATCTATATGAACTTGATCACATTCCTATTGAAAATTTAAATTAAAAAGATAACTTGTTTTAAAGGTTCATGTATGTGTTAATACTTCCCAATCTGTCTTTAGTACAGGCATTAATAAAACAACCGCTGTGTATCATCGATTGTGCCAGAAGATGGCAGTGTCTACACACTCATTATCATGACAAACTTTTGAAACAAAAGAATTTTCAACTCCTCTGACACTATTCAAATTAAGAGTTAAAATGGAGTCAACAAAGAAAGTTATAAGGTACTTGTTACTTCAATGTGATTTTAGACAGCAATTCTTTTTAAAAACCCTTTCCTAGTCTCTCTCTGATGGGTTGGTAAGATGTGTGTTAACCCAGCATTTCAAAATCAGTTCAGACCATTGTTCTCCATTCTATATAAAAACTAGTAAGGGACAAACCTCAAAGATCTGTCATTTCTGTTAAGCCTCCAAAAGTCTGGATGCTTATCCAAGTCTTATCTGAACTTACCCAAACCTCTTTGGTTTGGAAACCTCACAAAATCAAGCTCTTGAGGCTTCCACTACTTCCTGGTTTCAGCTGGGCTGAAAAAACCCACAGAAACAGCCTGTCTTGTTGTATTTGACTATGTCCAGTCCCAGAAAAAAAACAGGAAGTATGGAACATACAGAGAAAATGTATAATTTTAAAAAACTTTTTCTTTATTCGGGCACTGTTTTTTTTATTAAGCATGTTCCATTGTTCACAATTGTTATGGAGAAAAAGAGGTGAATGTGGGATCACAAGAAAATACCCTCTGTGTAGGTGTACACAAGCCCTGCCTGGATAGTTTTACATTTGTTTTCTGTACCACAGTTATAGTATATCATCTGAAGGACATGTATGGATTCACTAGTTTGGAGATTTTAAGTGATGCTGTCACAAGTGAAAATAATCACAATTGTGAACATTTGGATTAAAAGTTGATTGTTTTTCAATGTAAAACTTTTTCTACTTTTTAAAAAAAGATTGAGGAATGGTTTTGAAAACTGATTCACCCACTCTGCTTTAACTCACACATTAATGTAATCACTTAGGCTGAGCTTTCCACTTACAGAACTGCATACCCTTAACTAACGAGCTCAGTCATCGTCAAACAAAATCATCAGTCAAGATGTGCACATTTTAGAAGTCTCAAAGCTCAGTCTAGTACAACCGCTAAGAAAATTTTCAATCTAAAGAGAGGAGAAATTTCAGAATATACACACTGAAAATTTAGAATTTAAACTGGGAAGGCAGGACATCTAATTAGAGATGTTATTTTAGGAATTTTCATAATTTTTTGTCCAATACTTTATTGCCTTAATATAAAAAGTTAATGATTTTTTTCCCACGCAAAGTAAACGTGTTAAAGTCAGATTAGACTTTAGAACCAATTTGTGGACAAAATTAGTGCTGATAACATCATTTAATAGTCATATTTATGATTTATCATTCTGTAATATACCCAAAAGAACTAGCAGCCAAATTCTACTTGTTTGGCTTAACCCAACCATGTAATTGCCATAGGAGTGTAAGAGCTCCTTGGGTTCAAGGGCTGTTCTCTCCTTGGGAGTAATAAAATGAATTTTCTCTCTCTAAATGGGATGGGATTATAGCAGGGAGCAGAGTATTATAGAATATAAATATGGACACTGGGAAAAATAGTGGGTTTGCAAAACTGATGCTGGTAAAATAAAAAGCAACCCACACTAAACAGAACATTTTTGGGCATTTTAAAAAGTTCAGATAACGCACAACTTTCAGTTTATTTTTGTGTGGACCTCTGGACTTCCTGGTTCTGACAGGAACTAGCAAAACACTATTGGAATTCAGAGCCTTAAAGTTTTTCTATGAAAATTGGGGTGGGGAGGGGGGAAGAGAGGGGAAAAAAAAAAAGGAAT
The DNA here is from genome assembly GCF_013100865.1 of Trachemys scripta elegans. Taxonomy (NCBI): domain Eukaryota; kingdom Metazoa; phylum Chordata; order Testudines; family Emydidae; genus Trachemys; species Trachemys scripta. Next base: position 105,162,924 of record NC_048300.1, read on the forward strand.
GCCAGATGCAAATAAAGGAGCAGTTTTCTTGCTCTTTTGCCCTCACTATTGTTTGTGCCTATGGAGAAGTGCCAGTGGTAGAAATACCACTCAGTTGATCTTGGGCATACTAAAATCAGACTCCATATTACATTGGGACAGATTCTGATATCTTTACTCATGTTAATAGGCATCATACTCCAGAGTAACTCCACTGATTTCAGTGAGATTGTTCACAGAGTAACATATTAGTCAAGGGTGTAAAGGTATCTGACCCTGTGAGTTTGTGTGTGGCGAGGAAATGCACAAAGCATGCATGAATAAAAAGGAGTGTGTATAGCTGTTTTGGATTTTGTTAAACTGTTCAGCTATTTTATAATGAGTACTGGAGTTAGAGTACATTTTAGTACTAGAAAATAGTTTTGTTTGTAATGGACCCAATAATTGGCACACAACCAACATTTAAAATTCCAGAGACTTATTTAATGAAATTATCAGCAAAATTGAGTATGAGTGGGTGGCAAAGGCTCAGCCTTTTTCTTCTACTTTGAATTTTTGTCTTACATCTTGAAAGCTAGATCCAAATCCATCAATTTACGGGGAGGAAAGAAAGAGGGTTCAAGAGCATGCAGTTTCCTGACTTCCTTGCTGCTGGTCTCTGCAGGAGGGTTTTTCAGTTTCCATAGGATCTAAATACAGGTGGTTTTCCAGTTCCCCCTCCTCACTGAGTCTATGGCTCACCCTCTTAACCAATTGTTTCAGAGCTATGGGAGCATTGTTACTTGCTTCTTTCTTTGGTGCATTACTGAATACTCACAAGGGAGACCTTAGAACTGACTCATGTGCTCTTTCTATGCTATTGAAGTACTCCTTTCTTCTTGATTTTTAAAAAGTCACACTAGACCAATGTATTTGTAAAATTTGGATAAACTTTCATACCAAGAATGTTCAAGTTCATCATAAAGCCAAGTCCAGAAATTTTGTACACATTTTAGTCAGTTCCCTCCTATTCTCAGTGGAAACAATGAGCTTGTTGCACAACATTAAGAGATTGTAACTTGTTTGTAGGAAAGATGGGATAGAAATGGGGGGTGGGAAAGCTCTCTGTTAATTTGAATTTTAAGGTAAAATACCTTTCATAACAGCTACAGTACTGGCTACACTCAAGTCACAGTGGGTCACTGGCTGTGCAAGTTCAAAACTAAGAAAGATAAAATATATTTTCTATTACTGTGTGTGTACAGCATTAGTCCAGGTACAATAACTGACGTTTGTTTGCAGTAATTTTTATTTAAATAACACCTCGATGCAGTTAATTACCTGTAGGAATGTTTAGAGCTTGAAAATTTTACTGAACGTGCACAGCCTACAAATTGTCCATAAAAAAGTATCCTCTTGGAATGGCTAGTAATTTCATTATCCAGTAAAAACAGTGACTCACTGCACTGAAAACAAAAATGCTATTATACTGCAGATATTCAGCACTACACATTTTCAGGATGTACAGAACCACCCATTTCATGTACATGCCTCAGTCTATTAAAACTGGACTGAATTGTCTGCCAAGTATTGAGGCTTATTTAAACTGCTACCTGAACTTTTCCCCTCTTTTATATGAAAGAAAAAATAGCATAGGTTGATTTTTTTTTCATTTCAACATGAGAAAGAAGAAAATTTATAGATTCTTCATACCTCATTACCCTCCTTGCTCTCTAAACCAATATTACATATGTATATTCCTTTAAACTGTATGAATTTGTTTTTCCCACAACTTATGATAAAACTACAACAAATAGCAATAGACTATTTTACTGCTGCACACAGACAGGGCCAAGTCCCAATTACTACTACTACTACTATTTGTAGACACTGATTTTTGTGCATGTGTTTGTGGTGGCGGTGCTGGGGAAAGCACTAGAACTGAATTACTTTCTACCAAAATTTCTCAGTCATCTTTAGAGTTACTATTTGTGTAGGACGATATAGAATTTTATTCCTTACTTGTACAACAATCTTCTAATGAATGTAATTGCCACTAATCCAGACATTACTACTGGGCTGGCACCACCCTCTAAGCAGTCTAAAATGGCTCTGCTGCAAGAATTTTCTAGAGCATGCAGCCACTGTATACAAGGCAAGGCCACCAACTATGGTCCCAAATGATACTTTTCAAGCTACCTAAAATTTATACTTCAAGAATGAAACTGCTGGAGAAAAGTAAAACCCAGGCTCAAATAATAGCAGAAGCTTTACTGACTGGTTACTAGGTTCCAGAGGAATACCTCAACACACGGGAACTTCTGGAAATTACAAGCCGACAAATAGGGAGCAGGTTTTGCAGGTGGTAATATCCAGTAATCTGGATGTTATTACTAGCAGTTGGCAAGTTGTGGCTACATCAAACGAGAGGGAAAAGGATAAAAAGGATTAAGAAGAAAACATCTTGGAGGACCTTGTGACTAAAGGTAGCATCGCAAGTAGATGGGCACGTAATCCACACATTGATCACCTCCAGACTGTATTACTGTCATGCGCTATATTTGGGGATGAAGATGACAGGAATAAAGAGGCTCTAGCTCATGCATAACATGGTGGCTGATGTGAGAACTGGTGCTCTGCCCCTCCCCTGTCTCTCATTTCATTACCTCCAATGCCAATTGAAGGCCTTGGTCTTGATGTTTAAGACCATCAACAACTCAGAACCCAGTTTTATCTGAGAATGTCTCCCCATCCGAGACAGATGTACTCTTCTTGGCCAATGCTGCCCAGGGCATAAAACCTAGGACACAAAGCATGTTGAGAGTCAGAGATGTTGGACAGCGGAGCTTGTGGAAGGAATGACTAAAGGAGACTGATTTTAGAACATCCTGCTTAACCCAATGTATCGAAGCACAACTGTACTCCAGAGGGAAGGGGAAAAGAAAAGGTGGGGAGAGAATAAAAAATAAAACAGAACCCAGTAGAGCTTTTAGAAAGGAGGAACAGCAGATTGATCAATCACTGTGAAGATCTAAATTACCTAATCAAGGAGCACTATTAAAAATCTTAGCGAGCTGAGAGATTCCCTTTATAGGTAAAGGGATCCCTAAGAGGCCATCCTGCAGATGTTTGCATATGTTGTCCGGACCCTTACTAACTCTGAGGTGGCTACTGATTTTCCGGAGTTGTGACTTCAGGAAAGGCGGAGAGTCCTGTTGGCCTTCTGATATATTTCAAAACACAGAGGTCTTGAAAACTTTTTTTTGACCCTACCTTGTGATACAAATAGTTGGTTCTGCAATAGTGTTGAGGCTAAAAAATACTTAATTGTGTACAGACATTCAAGAAATTTGGCTTAAACTAATCTCATTGGAATGCTAGATTCTTAGACAAAAAGCTTCATCTACATCCCAAAAGAAACTTTGCAAGCTATCTAAAATGGGAAAATGTTTTGATTCAGGCCAGACTCCAAAAGGAGCTTGAGAATAACTTTTAGGGCAAGGTGTTAAAAGAATATCAGGAAAAAACAGAAGTTGGTGTTCCTGCATGGAAATTGCCCTGTTTGCTAAACCTATAAACTGACATGATATCTACAAAGAAGATAACTTTAATAGTGAGAATGAAAACAAAGTGAAGCTTCAGCAAATGGCTCAAAGAGAAAACAACAAAGCCAATACAGATCAAGGAGAAGTTCCACTTTGGAAGAGGGAGCTTACTGGTGCCTTGAATTCAGCACAAGCTTGTAGAAAACCTGGGCACATGCTAATGAGGAACTTAGGGTTCTTACGGCTGCCACCTGAAATGTGAGCATACCAGGGCAAAGGTTCATTACAAGGAAAACTAAGCAATGCTTTGCAAAATTGATTTAGAATCTATCCCTTGCTGTGGGGCACCAGAAAGAGAATATTCATTAAATGCTTTTGCATGGTCAAGTGATATCTCACTTAGACTGCAATAAAACACGCACTGGCTGAGGGACAGCCAGGGTTTCAGTTCTCAGATGTCATACTGCTGTAGAAGGGAGATAAAGATCAGGTGAAGGACAGGTCTTGGGGAAAAAAGGTTGAAGGTAAGGGGAATGATCTGAGCTTGGGACACTTATTTTGTGACTTTGGAAGAACCAGAGACAATGAGGTCTGCGAAGGGCAATGAAGACAACAGCAGCTTGGTACTTCTTGATTTCCCTATTGGCTGTGGAACAGAGGGAAGTGCCTACTAGGAGAGCCCCTCACCCCAATGGAAGGAAAATACTTCCATCCTTCAGGTTCCTTTCTCCCAGAATTTGAAGCAAAACCTTGTCAATTTTGATTGCAACAGGTGGTAAAAATGTCTACCTGGGGAAGGTACTCTGATCCAAATTAGAAGTGGATCTGAAAAGTCTTGTCTGCCTATTCAGAAAAATAGGCAGGTTGTCACAATTCATAACAGAACTAGACTCCACGAGTGGAGCATAATGCTTAAACAGTATTGCTGATGGCCCTGCTTATGAAATAGTTGATTCTCTGGCAGGGGATCTGTGGTGACCCTAACAGGTCAGTGATTTCCAGTGGTCTGCCAGCTATAATCAGAGGGAGGAGAGCATGACTTGAGTAATAGCGTGACTGATTGTATCGACACTTCCTTGTGATCTCAGACCATGAGGAAGCACACTTGGACTAGGTGATGATTCGCTGAACCATGTCTGTGCATGGCACAAAGAGACTGGGAAGTGGAGAGCCAACCAAATGAAAAGCATGAGATGGGCACTTGCCTCCAGGTGCAGATACTTTGATCTGTTGACCATGTTTTGTGGGGAGAATACATGCAGGGTTAAGGGGTATGAATTAAACATGTTGAAGGCCAACTCATAAGTGGAAGAATTTGAAATGGATGGGCGAATAAGGATTTGGACCTCCTTGAGAGAGACCTGAATTAGGAGACTGAGGTTCATTATCCTCATTATACCTTGTCTGACTAAACAGATGACATACAAAAAATGGTAAAGGACAATCTGAAAACTCCCAGTTTTCTTTTAGACCAAAAATAAATCTGAAGGGAATCCAAAAGCTTCTGAACAGGGTTTAGCAAAGTCTATCTGTTGTATTGGCTGAGGGGAAGGAAATAGAATATTTTAATAATGAAACTGATGTAGAGATTTTTTTCTTTTTATACTATGTACAACTGTGGGGTATTTTACTGATGTGCCTTTCTTGTCTGGAGTCTTCAACCCTAATCCCACAATGCTCTTCAGAGAGTTGAGAATGGGGAAAGAAAATTTGCATCTGAGTTTTCTTATTTTAAGGGTAAGGTTTTGAAATTGGAGATCTGGAGGCACATTAGGGTTTGTTCTCAATTTCTATTTTTTTTAGACACATGAATGATGATTATGTCCAAATTGTCTGTCTGTTCATGACAAAGTCTGTTGTTGTTGTTGTTATTAATTATTATTATTATCATCAAAACTCGCTGATGAGAGTTTTTGAGAAGAATAATGAGAACTCTCCTTCCTTTGAAAAGGAAGGGTGCTCTTTTTACCCTGAGAACATGGGAAAGCCAAGAGGCAGGCAACAAAGGAGGAGTTCAAGCAGAAGACTTCAAACTCTTCTGTTCAGACAAAGTATTTTAGAGGCAAAAGGGGACAACTTGAGCTGAGAAGGAAGAGGTGGGATAACATTGCAGACAGAGCAAAATCTGCAGACTTAAACACAAACAGCTACAGCGCAAAGAACTGTTGCAGGGGACAGAGGTGACATATTGAGGATGTCCCCACTCTTCAAGTAAGTACCCTGATGCTGTAGAAATTATTGCAGTATGACTGCCTGTGACTGTCCAGTGAGTAGGACCAACCCCAGAGTAATGTCCGTATTGCTGTATGTGAGAAATACTAATAGGTAGCAAACCTTTAGTGTCATGTTCTGGGATGAAACAGTTAATGTTACAGACTGTAGATTCTTACCTCCAAATCATTAAAAAATAAATGTGTATCAGCAAGATTAAAAATCATTTCTTCCATTCGCAGGCCCAGGGTCACTGCCATTGGTGGATCCTTAGAAAATGAAAAATTAGTTTAGATATTTAATTACAATTCATTCAGGTAGCAGTTAGTCAAAAGTTGCTGTATGCCAACATTTTGCAGTGATTTCTCTAAAATTCTCTGGGTATGAACCTTTTTTACCATAAAGTTTCGATTAGGGATTGATGTGTTGAAGGGAGTTCACAAACTAACAGCAAAATGCTTGGGGTGCTGAAAGGATTATTTTTTGATAGCCTAAAAAAGCTAAATATTGATAGATTGGCTAACCTATGGCTGTGGAGAAACAACTATTTACATATTTGCAGAAGGTGAAATATTAAAGTCTAACTAAATAATTTACAGGGGAACTGCTCATTAGATTTCATAAGATGAATTTAGGAAAGAGAATATTTATTTTAATAAGAATAGTTTACATTTTTCATCTAAGGACCCGAAAGCATTTTATAAAGGTGTGGTCATATCTTTATTCCCCTTTTACAGACAGAGAAACTAAGGCACAGAGAAGTTAAGTGACTTGTCCACATTCACAGTGAGTCAGTGACATAGCCAGGAACAGAGAAAACATCCTGTGACATCCAGTCTGCAACATCATCCATTACACCATAATACTTCATTTTGAATATGAAAAATCTTCTCAACATTTGGCCACATAATAGTCTCTTACATTAAGTGTTGGAAGCCTCTTCAGTGAGGACATGTAAAACTGGACTAGAAAAAACTCACTAGATATTGTATTGTATGGAATAATGCCATATGGTACAAGGGAGAGATGACTTAAAAGGTCTTTTCGACTTCTTATATCTATGCTTTATGAGAAAACAAACAGTCTGAATCTTCACCCATCCCCCCAAACAAGTTCACTTTAGAGAAATAGCCTCCATCCCACCTATGCATCTTTCCAATACCAGTTCTCTTCCCACACCACCTGCTACTCCAAAAACATTTCCTGGCTCAATTCACAACTACTACTCCAACTGAACACCTGTCCTTGCTCCCACACAACCCCATTATCTATCCTCCTTTCATTGCAGGCACTCACCTGACCAAATTACAAACTCTCCCTCTATATTTGTAATTCATGCTCCCAACAAATGCTGATCTCTGGTCCCCTTTCACTGTAGGCTCTTAGACAATCTCATGTACTCCGTGGCACTACTGATTGGGAGACCCACAGTACTGGGAAAACACAGAAAAGATCTTTCTGTAACTCACAGCTAACAGAGTTCTTCTTTTAATTCAAGTTGTAAAGGCCTGCTGCTGGACAAGGTCTGCAGCTGTTTGGGTTTATTATAGACAGGAGTTAGACTCTCCATAGTTTAGGCTGCCACCACACTCCCATTATAAGGCTGATATGATCCTCTTGTAATTAAAAAAAATGTCACCTTTCACTCACTGACAGCTACAGAGGTTTCTGAAATCTTTTAGTAAATTAAGTACTTTGAGGTTAAAAGACTTACATTATTTCTAAAGACAGCAATTTCAACATTTTGTATCCCTCTGTCAGCAGAATCACTCTAAACCACAAATCATCATTTATTTGTGTTATGAACAAAGATTTTGCCAATCAGGACCAGGCCACCATTGTGGTAGGCACTTTGCAAACAAAGAGTAAAAACTGGTTCCTGCTCTGACGCACAGAATGGCAAAATTTGAAACAGACATATTTTGGCACTGGCCCAGGAAGAAGCAGATTTCAAGGGCAAGAAGAGTGAAGTGTTTAAGAAACTGTCATTAGTTAGAAATGAGACCCAATTCTCTGTCAGCTTCACTATTCAACTTCAGTATTTTCATGTGGACTTCTGAACTGCTCCAACCTATTTTTCTAAAAGAAAAGGAAACTCCAGGACCTTGTAAAATGGCTTCTTCCTAAATTCTTCATTAAAATGACCATTTGGCATCAAGAGTACTTGGGTGAAAAGTGCAGGAATATATTTTCCAGAGGAGGGGACAGAGAAACATGGGTTGAGTCATTTGCCAAAGGTTACATGAGATGTTTGTAGGAGAGCTAGGGACAGAATCCTGAGCTGAGAAATGATAGATCTGTGTCTTCCTCACTAGGCCACACCACCTTCAAGGAATAAACCACTGGATGTTAACCATTATCATGAAATAGACCAGTAATTTTAGAAACGAACAAACTGGCTAGATGCATGAAACAAACATCTAGTTTTCTTCTCTAACCACTTGAAATACTTCTCAGTGAATGTTAAGAGAATTTTTCCCCCTTAAATATGAAATTCACGACTCTTATTTCTGCAGTATGCTGATTGACCCCAATCCTGCAGATGTTTATGCCCATGCATAATTTTACTCACATATGTAAGTCTGTCAATGGGCCTCCTCATGCATGTAAAGTTAGGAACATTGCTTGCAAGCTGAGGGTCTTAGCCCTTTTCACTTGTTTTCTCCTTTCTATGTGGAACTGGACTTAATTGTGGAAATAGATTGCAAATGACTGCATCATGATCCAGTTGTTTTTAAGACAATATTCCAGTTATATTTTACTGTAATTGAAAGATATAAATGAGACACATGCCTGTCACAACATGTGGTGTAACTCATCCAACGACCTAAATGCCCCAATAGCAACTATGTGGGTGAAACCAGAAAATAACTATGCTCTCAAATGAACTCAAACTGGAAAATAACATACAAAAACATTCTATCATTTGTAGGTGAACACTTTTCACAAAGTGATCACTCTATTTCTGACCTCTCAGTCCTCATCCTCAAAGGAAACCTGCACAACGCTTTCAAAGGACAAGCCTGGGATCTTAAATTCATAACATTGCTAGACACTAAAAAATCATGGATTGAATACAGACATCAAATGTATGGCTTATTACAACAATCTATAACCCACTCTCTACTATCCTGGGACCGACATGGCTACACCCCACTGCATAAAACAATATGTAGCATTTTGGTATAAATAATAAAAAGTAAAAACAAAAATAAGATACTTCATTTCAGCTTCTCACATATTCAGTTTTTGATCTCAGAATAATACAATTCTGTCAAGGTAGATTTACTGAGTTCTTGAGGACAAAACCTGCCCTCCTTAAGCAAATTTGCCAAATTCCATAATGCAACTTTTTAAAAAACAGAGTCCAAATTCCAGTACTTCCCACACAAACGGGAGGAAGGAAGGGGTAAGAAGCACTCTCGCGTACTTTGGTCAGCTTAACCAGAATTTCAAAATGTGGAGGAATAGCCTAATGTTCACTTAACTTGTATCTGCGGACACAGACTTAACTGCTAGAATACAAACTAAAACAGGACAAGAGGAAAAATATGGAAAAGAAAGCAAGAAATTTAAGGAGGGAAGAAGCAAAGAGACACCCACCATAGTTGTACATAACGTAGATATAAAATAAATGTAATGAGGCAGACTGAACTTTTGCTAATATAGGCTGCGTTACTCCACATATAAAACAATAATAGATGAATTAAAAAAACAACAGCAGCAGCCCTTTGGCCTTTACAGGCATGCTCTGTAGCCAGATATTACTAGTATTCAATGGAGTCTGGATCAGCTACAGCTCTTCTCTATAGCAAAAATACCAATGCTTTTAGTTACGTTAGTAGAGGGTATAAATTGGAGCCAGAGTGTCTGGACTTCTGTGCTAGATTGAGCCATCACTGGAATGCCTCCTAGGAGACTAAGTAAAAATATCTCAGCAGAACCAATATTTATGTTTTGAGGAGGAGAGAATCATGATAGGGTCCCAGATAAAGTCCTAACTTCATAGTTTCATTAGTGGCAGCATATTGTTCAATACCACCAGGAAGAGCAGGTGGTGGCAAGAAATGCTCACAGAATCCTTTTTCTTATTGTATTCAAATACAATGAAAACAAGCTATTTTTATATTATTGTCTCTAGTTCTGTATAAATCAACATAAAAAACTTGAACAATGGTGGGAGAACACACCTATAAAAGGGCATATTGCTGAACTTAATAAGAATAGCACTGTCCCTTGGAAAAACTTTGCCTCACAAGTGGAAATGTTAGAGTTAAATGTTAATGTTGCTGGCCTAATGGCACTTCTAGTGTCAGGTGGGAGCCTCAGGTTTAAGTCCAACTTCATAGACTCATTCTGGGAGGGTGTTATGGAGGCTGGAGAAGAGGAAGAGAGTGCACTGTTGATGGACTGCACAGTGAGTTCCTATCTATCACTCCTGGGATGAAAGTAGGGGGTTGACAACAAGAGAATTTAAGAGCAAAATGAGAGGTCCTGAGGCATCTGACCGAAATACAGGAAACAATCAATGCAGCTGAATGTTTTTTTTTTTTTTTTTTTTTTAAAAGTATACTAGTGCTGGTAAACGGTGGCAGCTGGGAGATGGTATAGCATGGGTAGTAACAAGTACCTCCTAGCTAATGTGACTCAACTCTGACCTGGAGCGACAATCACTAGAGTGAGAGGATAGCGTGGTCTTCATGGGCCAGTCTCTATTTTTGGGCTCTCTTCAGAGACTGTCATCAAAGGGTGATCATGAAGTGTTAATACGGTGGTGATTTTTTGTGGTGTGAGCATTTGTCCTGTGAGATACCACCAACTTGTTATCATATGCCATCAAAACAGCTGCCATGTTTCAATCACAAACGAGGCTGGCCAAATTTGAACCAGTTAACACTAGGGCCCAACCAAATTCACGGCTGTGAAAAATGCATTACGGACTGTGAAATCTGATTGCCCCCATAAAATCTGGCTATTGTAGGGGAGGGGGGCTCCTACCATGTCCCGGGCTCCAGCTGCTCGTCCCAGCTGGGCTGGGACCCACCTCTGGGAACCTCCCGCACCTGCAGGAAGCTCTGAAGGCAGCACACCCACAGAGCTTCCTGCAGCTAGGGGAGGTTCCCAGAGGTGGATCTGACCTGGCCCTGGGAGTGGTCCCTGCAGGAAGTCATGTCCCTCCCCAGCTCGGCAGGGACTAATGCAATGGTTACCTGCTGTGGTAGGAGCCCCCAGCTGGGACATCCTCAGCTTTGCCCTTCCCTGGCTCCAGGCCCAGCATTCAGGTGTTAAAGGGGCCTTGGGGTAGGGAGGGAACCATGGCACCCACCTGACCATGGGGCCCTGGGCAGTCACCCAGCTGTAAGGTTGGCCCTGCCTCCTAACCCAAGTAACAACCTCCCCATGCCCTGCGACCCCACTGCTCTCTGGCCACCCAACTCTGAAGGCAGCGCCGCCCGCCAGCAGCAGTGCAAACGTAAGGGTGCAATCCCATGACCCCTTTTGGGTCTGGACCCCCACGATTACAATACCATGAAACTTCAGATGTAAACATCTGAAACAGTGAGACTGATTATTTAAAAAATCCCAAGACTGTGAAATTGACCAAAATAGACTGTGAATTTGGTAGGGTCCCAGCAATAATCAATCCCCTGAGCCCCTTGTACACTGAATAATAATAATAAATAATAATAAGAGGTATTAACTGGAAACTAAAAGATGTAGGTGGATTAGAAAAATCAGAAAATTGTCAAAAAAAGCCTAATACATTTTGGCACTAGCTTACATATGACTCAAATTGTAACAGTGCTTATCTACTTGATAAAAAAGTTGGCAGGTTCCATACACTTTCACCATAGAGTAGAATTTTGACTTTTCTCTTAAAATATACTGTAGGGTTTGGTCTGTTGAATTGTACTGTCATATTTTGCACTTTTTTTTAAGGCTGTCTAAAACATCATCCTGAATTCTTTGTAACACACGTTCAAGTTTGGAGAACTAAGACTTTTTCTTCTGCAGTGCCATGAAAGGCAGTCGTCCTTTTTTACCAGACTGAACTTTGACTTATGGTATTTTTGGAGCATCTTTGCCCTTTGGATTGACTTTAAAGAAATAAATGATTTTACCACGTTGGAAATGCTAACACTAAGTATAGCTTATTCAGCTACAAAACAGTGAGAAATCAGTGGGACATAATAGAGAGAAGAATACATATTGTTAATAAGAGAACAGGAATGTACTTCATAAAATTTAACAAATGATGACAGTCTCCTAACACATGTCCTGTCACATCAACAAATCCTTATTTAAGAGTTTAGCATTGTAGAAAACTATATGTGCCAACTGGTGCTCAGCTGCAAAAACCATCATCAGCCACACAGGTCATAACCGAACAGCTCAGATACCAATGATCATAATTTGCTACTGCAGTAAATAATTAAAAATAGAAGTGTACTAATTTTATGGTGCATGAAGAGCATCAACAAATGAGATGAGCAAAGTAACCTTACCTTACAAGCTGAAAGACAGACATATTTAGAGAACATAAAATAATTAACTCTGGAAAGTCTAATAAAAAAAAAAAAAAAAATCAATCTCTTGTAGCTCTGCACTGACCAAACTCAAACATGCAAAGCCTCTCTCGCTTCAAGGGAAAACTGCAAGCTAGTCTTTCAATTGGCTCCCTCCCATGAAGAAGCAATTTGCCATATATTTTAATGAGACATTTACAATCTTGCTCATAATGTTAAACAAATCTTCATTCAATCTGTCACAGTTTGTTAATCCTACTACTACTACTATTATTTATATTACACCTGTCAGGGACAGTCTAGATACTACTTAGTCCTGCCTCAGTTCAGGGGACTGGGCTAGATGACCCCTTCCACAGTTCTAGATTTCTATGATTTTCTGATTGCAGTCCCATATAGAAGTCCAAAATGAAATCAGGATCACCGTTCTCTTCTCCCTTAGGCTACTGCCTGCGGAGAAGGAGGGTGAGATTTAAAAGAAGAATTTTTAATCTGCTGGTCCCTCTATGGCTCTGTACTGACCTTGCATACAAACAGTTTGCCAGTCTGACAGTGACACTGAGCTAAGTTGGCTCTCTACTCTGTGCATTTCCATGCACAGCCATAATGACAATAGAGCACTAAGGCCTAAAAGATATATATTTTGTTTCCCCCTGGTCACAGCAAGAAATAGGGCAAAGAGAAGAACAAGAGATGGCAGATGTGTTTAGATGGGGAATAGTTGAGGGTGTGTGTATATATATCCATCTGCACATTCAGAGTGTCTGTATAAATGTTAGAATAGTAGAACAAAGGTGAAACCCTGGAAAATGGTCCAGCTAAGTACCAGTATAATCCCAGAATTTCACACCTTGAAAATGCAATTTGACCACTCTGTTCACCATAAAATGCTCTCTCCCTATTTATAGTAGCACCATTCTAATCACTCACTAGAAAACTTTGAAAAACGTACTGAGAGACCCTTGTCCTGCTGTCTCATTTTATCTTATATTTTCTCTTTTGGGAGAAAATTTGTTTTATTAAACAACAAAAGACAACACAATATACAGTAAAAACATATTTACAAAAAGAGTTAAGACTCAGGGGACACAGGGTAAAGTACTCTGACAGTTTAAAGCCACACATCAAGGCACAGGTTGGGAGCTGTGCTGCCCTCAATACTAGGAGACAATACAGGGGAAAGTGTAGGACTCACTGCTTTAATTCTATACCACCGGCTGTTTAAACTGGCCTTAAACCAACTTTATGCCACTGGAGGAGCACAATCACAAGAAAGGATCAATGCCCAAGATGTTTTTTGAAACAATGAAGTATAACTAGATTTTAGGTAATTATATGGCCTCTATTACCATAATATCCAAGTGCCTCGTTATCTTTAATGTATTCACTCTCACACCACCACTTCAAGGTAGGGATGATTATCCCCATTTTACAGATGGTGATCTAGGGCACAGAGAGGCTAAGTGATTTGGGCAAGGACTTGAAACACAGTCTCCCAAGCCTCAGTCTAGTGCCCTAACCAATGAACCATCCTTCCTCCATATAAAAAAAAATATATGAAGTAACATAAAATATTAGACAAGAATTTACTACATATTTGAGGCTCAATGATACATCATCATCCAAATATGTTTACCATAATACTAGGAAGATAACTGCTCTAGAAAAGAAAATATCTGCCATTTCTTAATTTACTCTGGGAATGACTCTGTATCCCTATGATTTTTATTTTACTATGTCTAGCAGTATGAAAACAGCTTTTTTATTTAAGAAATCCTCTGTTGTGGGTCATCGTCACTTGAAGTCTTGGATCCTGATTCTAATCTCAGTAGCATAAATCAATTAATTTCACTTTTACTTGAGTTACTCCGGACCCATGGAAATAAATTCATAATCTCTATCTGATATCACAACTGGTTGCTGTAAATAGTCATTACCACATATTCTGGCTTTTGATGGGGAATAAATTGCAAGAGCAGATGAGTTTTTACAAAGCAGTGATGCTGTTTTCATCTAAATGTCCCTACAGATATGGGGGGGTAGGGGTGGGGAGGGGCGGAAGGAAGAAAAAAAAAAAAAAAAAACCCAAGAGAAGGAAACCAAAAAGATATCTCTATCTAGAATACTTTTCAAAGTTATCCAGAAAGGAGTGATAGATCTGTAACATATTTCAATTTAAAAAGCTTTGCACCTATAATGATAAATAATTTCTTAATTGTTAATATCTGTGAGGGAGAAAAATATTGCATCAGAATAGTTATACCATCCAAAAGGCTGCAAGCACACTTGGATTAAAATTACAAGTAACTGAATCATTGGGTCAAGTATAGCAACTCCACATTCAATGGTGATATAAATGATGTAAGTTGCATGTTTGGTCTGATTCTTCTCTCACTTACAGAGGTATAAAAAAGGAGTAATTTTGTCAAAGTGAATAGAATTATATTTTTTGTAAAAATAGCATTAGAAGAGTGTGTAGGATGTACGGTAATATAAGTGGCAAAACAGTATAACATGCACTGATTTGGCACTGTGAAGGTGTAAAACAAGTGTTATTCGTACCAGAGCCGAATAGCTAATCTTATTTTAGCATTCCAGAACTGAGCTGATGAGTTTCCATGACAGACAAAAATTTATTAGCTCACCCTTTTCATAAACACCAGGAGAAACAACTACCTGTGTCTTCAAATACACATATTCATGCACATACTCCTGCAAACACCTCCGCATGTGCATTAACGCCAAACTCTCTTCCCTCTTTTTTTTTTTATTAACAGAAACATGCTTCACACCTGTCGCTTTTTCTCTCTCCCTCTCTCTCACAGCCCCACACCTGTTTCACATAACCATGCTACCCTGAAATTCATGGACTTCTCTATCTTCTAAGCTGCCACCCCCACCCAAATCATCAGCATTCATTCTGCCATCAGCCCTGCCAATGTCAGTGCAGCAAAAACCCTGAAGAAAATCTGTATAAAATGTTCCTTGCTCAGTAGGTAAGGAAATTCCTGTTGCTACTACTTCTGGGTTGCTTCTCCCTCTCTCTCCTGTCACTGCTGGCTGCTCATTGCTCCCGGTTCTTGGATTCTTCTCCAGCAACTTTTGGATTTCTCAGTGGCAGAGAGGGGAGTAGTTGTGTACATTGAAATAACTGATTCGCAGCAGACAGTGTGTCAGCCAGCGGCTTTGCCCAACCCAACAGCCATCCAAGGACACCAGCGACTCACCAGGAAGGCTGAGGTGTCAGAGAGTACATCATAAACCCAGAGCCTCCACCCTAAAGCTGAAGGTTAGACAGGTCTGCCTCCCACCCGTTTACTCTGACTTAACATTTTTCCTTTCCCTGCAAATTCATCAGTTCCATTTCCTTTTTCATCATCCAATTTACTCATTCCCTTTCCCTGCCCTGTTTCCAAATTTATCAGTTATTTCCCCTTTCCCACCAAATCTAGTACCCATTTGCAACAGCTTTTCAAAGCTGCACCAGAAACTTCAGCACCTCTCACTCAATGAAGCCTCCTCCTTACAGCTATAGCACCTACCTCAGCAATTCTACCTGTATTGGACCTCACATCTTACCTAAGGGTAGGCACCTCATCTGTCCCCTTGGCTGCTCCATTTGGGCAAATCACAACTTCTGTACCTCAGTTTCCCAGTCTGTAAAATGGAGTTAATACTATTCACCTCCCTCCCTCACCAGGGCATATGAATGTTAATTAAGTTTTGTAAGGCACACTGAAAATGAAAAGCACAGTAAAAATGCCAAGTGTATCGATAGTCTGAATCTACTGTTGAATTAATGAGTCACATACTTTGCCATATTTTTGTGCATAGGATCCTGTAAGCAGCGAATGAAAAACGATGATAGTTTCATCCAAATCCCAAACAAATACACGCTGAAAACAGAAATGGAGACAAAGTTAGTAATGTAATCAGGAAATAAGATTTATGATCCAAAATCAAAATTAGTCATGTCCTGTGCTTTAAATAAGCCCTTAAGTGAGTAGGTTTGTTCTGAAAATCATCATTGACAGTATATCTTAAGATAATCTATAAAAAAACATTGAGGACATTAAGCTCTTCAATACTTTCCAATCTTTTAATAACTCTACAACCTTTACAAGGTTTCAAATATGTCACATACTATAGAATATTTTACTGGTCCAATAAAAGATATTATCTCATCCACTTTGTCTCTCTAACATACTACAGATGTCAGTATACTTTGGGTCAATTACTTTGTTGTAAAGAGCTATTAATTTAAGGATAAATTCCACTCTCAGATTCTTATGTGCAACTCACACTGATTTCAATGTGTTCCTCCAATAGAGATAATATCAACTCCTTGTGCTAGTTTTACATGCCCCAAGTACTATTATGCCACAGTAATTCACATGGAATAAGGAATTTAAATAATATTTTTGGACAAAATGTCTTATTTTAACTTTTTAAGGAAAATTTCTTAGTGTTGATAAGAGGCTGTTTTTTTCTGAAAATGAAACTAAGGAAAGGAAAATGGAAATCTTCCCATAAATGTAAAAAATTACAACTGGTTAATTTAAAAAAATAGTTTGTGGAAAACTACAAAAAAAAAAAAAATCAGACAGTTAATCCAAAATCAGGATAAAATTCCTCGCCCTCTGTACAAAAAGCTATGGCATCTGAGATTGATGCTAAGTGCTACAGTCAACCCTGTCCCTCCAGTAGAGATGCAGGGGCTGGAATAGCCAAGTGATAACAAAGTTGATTTCTGGTGATATATATGTACTACATAAACAGGGGGTGGAGCAGTCCAATGATATTAGCATTGAGTGCCAGTATCACAGTGGGAGGAAGCACATCACACAAATGTGCAGAACATTTCTCTGATCCCAGTGCTGGAATATACCATGCATACAATGAGTGTTGTTCTCCTTCTGTCACACTATGTCAGAACACTGCTAACACAGGGCTAATGAGAATATAATCACTCCACTCCTAGGACACTTGTGTTTTAAAACTTCATCTTGTACCTTAAGCAGATATATTTCTTTGCTACAGCCTTGATCTCTCAAATAGTGGTGCATAACTACTGAAGTCAATGACACTACTTACAGGGGTAAAGTTAAAGTAGTCCTTAAGTGTTTGCAGGATTAGGGCCAAATACGGATGTCTCATACTTATGCATTCCTTTTTGTAATGCATATTTTTACACTGAATATGTAGATAATTGGATTGATACATTTGAATGTTCTTATTTTAAAAAAGAAAGTTAAACAATACACAAAATAGAAGTTAATCAGAAAAAATATGAACAAAACCCTTAAATAGTTTTGTAGATCTATTCCACATTAAATTGGAAGAGACAATATGCATGTATGTATCATGTTGACACGATCTTACTTTCAGTGTATTCATGTATACACTGTATCTGCCCCATATTGTATAAATGTAAAGTAACTGCTAGAAATCTAGTACTTTCAATTAATGATTCATAGGGTTCATGCCATATTTTTAAAGCTTTAAACAGTTTCCACTGCTTTCATGTGCTGAATCTACCTTCAGTTTACCATTCATCAGTTACCAGAGGACATACCTCCAAGTCACTGTCCGGAGGGGGTGATGGATTATTCTTCCGCCCTCTACCCCGAGACTTTGACCCAGAACTCCGACACGTTCTCTCATCAAGATCTTTGATCGGTGTTGAGGGGCTCTGTACTGTGTCAAACTCCCCTGTAAATACAAAAATCCATGGAAAAAATAGTCAGCGTTTAATTTTTACAGAAGATATAAAAGCTTTAAAAATGTCTCTTTACGCAGATTATATGCCAACCTAAACACAAGATACACACATGCTATAAACATAAAATGCAGAAGAACAGCTCTCAATTTCAGTTTTACATAACAGGAAATTGCAGATGCCACAAATACATTCTGACTTTACCAAAGACAAACTTCAATAAATCTCCTTAGAAATGGAGAGATGGTTTAAATGCACTAATATTCACACAGATATAAAATAGTGAGGCATCAAAGTAAGCTTTCTGAAATACCATACTAATGGTCACATCATGCTTTTTTAAACATTTAAGGTGCGTATATCTCGTTTCCTATGCTAGGAAGTCAGCTAGATAGATTTCAACATCCTTTATTGCTGTGAAGACTCAACTTCAACTCCTCTCCGCACCAGCAGGAGACTCACCATCCTTTCCCTAAATATGGAGGACATCCTAAATACTCCTGCAGACATCAGAAACCCCAACCACCTCATCCTGTCTGACAGACTAACAGCCTAATCTCCTCATCCGTCTCCCTACTCTCTTCCTACTGCTACCAGCACTATGCCAGGTCATCCCTCTATCTTCTAATCCTGATTTCCCCATTGTAATCCACCTTACTGCTGCTGGTCACAAACATGGGCGGAGGTCAACCGAGAGCTGTGAGCAGGATAAGGCAGGTCACATTGGGAAGGTTGGATGGAGAAAGAGAATGGAGCTACCTAGGAGGGATTGTTTGAGATTTGCTCCACCCCATCCTCCAGTAACCAGAAATCCTCCTTCCTTCCAAGCTTATCACTACTAGTGCACCTCCAGAAACTTCTGGTGACATATCTAGGGACTGGCTAATATAGCCAGTTTCATAAGTGTGAAAAGACATGAATCCTCCCCCTTTTGTCTGCCTTAATAATGATTTCATGGCTATTTCACAATAGCAATGGAGTACAGCTATATCTACTTCCAAAGTGTTCAATGAACTGATTCAAGGATTGATTTTCTAATCTGTTGGGTTCTATGCTACTGTGCGAGATGGTTCTTTAAAATATATTGAAGGATGATGTCCAGACATAACTATCTGTTCCACCTTGTATTTAGTTGTGACACTCTGAGTACCTTTCCCAGACCTGAAGAAGAGCTCTGTGGACCTCGAAAGCGTGTCTCTTTCATCAACAGAAGCTGGTCCAATAAGCGCTATTACCTCATAGACTCAGACTTTAAGGTCAGAAGGGACCATCATGATCTTCTAGTCTGACCTCCTGCACAACGCAGGCCATAGAATCTCACCCATCCACTCCTGTAATAAACCTCTGACCTATGTCTGAGCTACTGAAGTCCTCAACTTGTGGTTTAAAGACTTCAAGGTGCAGAGAATCCTCCAGCAAGTGACCCGTGCTCTATGCTGCAGAGGAAGGCAACCCCCCTGCCCCGGGCCTCTGCCAATCTGCCCTGGAGGAAAATTCCTTCCCAACCCCAAATATGGCGATCAGCTAAACCTTGAGCATGTGGGCAAGACTCACCAGCCAGACACCGAAAGAAATCTCTGTAGTAACTCAGATCCCACCCTCTCTAGTGTCCCATTACAGGCCATTGGGCATATTTACCGCTAATAGTTAAAGATCAATTAATTGCCAAAATTAGGCTATCCGATCATACTGTCCCTTTCATAAACTTATCAAGCTTAGTCTTGAAGCCAGATACTGTGGGGGCAGTATGAAACACTTTTCAATTAGGATGATTGAAACAAAGAGAGCTGGCTTTGGGAGGCCTAAATCAAAGGTGACAGTGTGGGCAGCATCAATTCTTTATTATTAGTATTAATATTATCATAGCACTTAGGAGGCCTAATCATGGACCTAGACCCCACTGTACTTTAAATGTTGTACAAACACAGAACAAAAAGATGGTCCTGCTCCCCACAGAGTTTATAATCAAGCCAAATTGCTCAATATTAAGGAATGTATAAGTTCAATTGGCAATACTTTCCGTTTTCTTCCTGACTTTCTTTTCTAAGAACATTTTTATTAGGGTCACAAGTGAATAATATAGGCTGTTTGAACCTACATATATTATATGCCAAGAGAAAGAACAGGTCACACAGGTCAAACTAAGAACATTTTAAAGTTTACATACACAAAGGCAAACCATTTAAAAAATCTGTAATCAAACCACAGTAACTCAATAACATGTACATATTGCAGTTAAACACGCTACCTGAATTCTGTCCCCATCACTGTCCACACAGCAATCAAAATCAGAAAAAACTTTGTCTCAAAATTGGCCAGTCAATGACCCTAAACTGTATAGTCATAACTTACATACAGAGATATTAATAACTTTACAGACTATTAAAAAGGTGAAGGAGGTATCCAGTGGCAGCCAGTCTAGGCTTGATTCTGACAAACAGTTATTTTTTGTGGTTATTAATCTGAAGGTAGAAAGATAGGTAGAAGATAATTTGGGTGAAAGTGATAGTGAAATGATCGATTTCATGATTCTAAGGAGAGAAAGAAGTAAAAGCACCACAATAAGGACAATGGACTTCAAAAAAAAACAAAAACAAAAAAACAGAGCACTAGTAGGTAAGGTCCCATGAAAAGAAAATCTAATGGAAAAAGAAGTTTGGGAGAATTGGCAGATTCTCAGAGACACAATATTAAAGACACAAGAGCAAACTCTCACAATGATAAGGAAAGATAGGAAAACCAGTAAGAGGCCAATATGCTCTTTAATAATGTGAAAATCAAAAAGGAATCCTACAAAGAGGGGAAACGTGAATAAATTGCTAAGGATGAATACAAAAGAATGGTAAAGGCATGTCAGGACAAAATCAGAAAGGCTAAAGCACAAAATGAGTTACACCTAGCAAGGCACATAACGGTTAAGAGGTTCTATAAGTACATTAAGGACAAGAGAAAGACAAAGGAAAATTTAAGTCCATTATTTAGCAGCAGGGAATTAGAGCTAGTAATGGAGATATCCCATCTCCTAGAACTGGAAGGGACCTTGAAAGGTCATCGAGTCCAGCCCCCTGCCTTCACTAGCAGGACCAAGTACTGATTTTGCCCCAGATCCCCAAGTGGCACCCTCAAGGATTGAACTCATAACCCTGGGTTTAGCAGGCCAATGCTCAAACCACTGAGCTATCCCTCCCCCCTTGATGGATGACATCAAGAAGGCTGAGGCGTGAAAAACCTATTTTGCTGCAGTCTTCACTAAAAAGGTTGTTTGTGACCAAATGCTTAAGACAATATTAACAACAAGGGGGAAACATATTAAAAATATGTAGATAGTAGGGCTGTCAAGTGATTAAAAAATTAATCACGATTAATTGTACTGTTACACAATAGAATACAATGTATATAAATATTTTTGGATGTTTTCCACATTTTCAAATATATTGATTTCAATTACAACACAGAATAAAAAGTGTAATATGCTCACTTTATATTTATTTTTATTATAAATATTTGCACTGTAAAAATTAAATAATTTTTCAATTCATTTAATACAAGTACTGTAGTGAAATCTCTTTATCATGAAACTTGAACTTACAAATGTAGAGTTATGTACAAAAAATAACTGCATTAAAAAATAAAACAATGTAAAACTTTAGAGCCTACAAGCCCACTTCTTGTTCAGCCAATCGCTCAAACAAGTCTGTTTACATTTGCAGGAGATAATGCTGCCTCCTTCTTGTTTACAATGTCACCCGAAGTGAGAACAGGCGTTCTCATGGCACTGTTGTAGCCAGCATCGCAAGATATTTACGTGCCAGATGCGCTAAAGATTCATATGTCCCTTTATGTTTCAATCCCCATTTCATAGGACATGCGTCCATGCTGATGATGGGTTCTGCTTGATAACGATCCAAAACAGTGCAGAACAACGTATGTTCATTTTCATCATCTGAGTCAGATGTCACCAGCAGAAGGTTGATTTTTCTTTTTTGGT
This sequence comes from Trachemys scripta elegans, assembly GCF_013100865.1. Taxonomy (NCBI): domain Eukaryota; kingdom Metazoa; phylum Chordata; order Testudines; family Emydidae; genus Trachemys; species Trachemys scripta. The sequence continues at coordinate 105,184,872 of NC_048300.1, forward strand.
GGTTCAGGTTCTGTAGTTTCCGCATCAGAGTGTTGCTCTTTTAAAACTTCTGAAAGCATGCTCCACGCCTCGTCCCTCTCAGATTTTGGAAGGCACTTCAGATTCTTAAATCTTGGGTCGAATACTGTAGCTATCTTTAGAAATCTCACATTGGCACCTTCTTTGAGTTTTGTCAAATCTGCAGTGAAAGTGTTCTTAAAACGAACAACATGCTGGGTCATCATCCGAGACTGCTATAACATGGAATATATGGCAGAGCGTCATCAGTATGGAAGCACGTCCTTTGGACTGGTGGCCAAAGCATGAATGTTTAGCATATCTGGCACATAAATACCTTGCAAGGCCGGCTACAAATGTGTCATGCGAACATCTGTTCTCACTTTCACATGACATTGTAAATATGTGGGCAGCATTATCTCCTGTAAATGTAAACAAACTTGTTTGTCTTAGGTCTGGTCTACAATGTGGGGAGGAATCAATCTAAGTTACGCAACTTCAGCTACGTTATTCACGTAGCTGAAGTCGACGTACTTAGATCTACTTACTGCGGTGTCTTCACTACGGTGAGTCGACTGCTGACACTCCCCCGTTGACTCGACCTGCACCTCTCACTGAGCTGGAATACAGGAGTCAACGGGAGAGCGCTTGGGAATCGATTTATCACGTCCGGACTAGACACAATAAAATCGATCCCCGCTGGATTGATCACTGCCTGCTGATCCGGCTGGTAGTGAAAACATACCCTTAGTGACTGGCTTCACAAGAGGTAGGACTGAGTGGCTTGTAGGCTCTAAAGTTTTACATTGTTTTGTTTTTGAGTGCAGTTATGTAACAAAAAAATTCTACATTTGTAAGTTGTGCTTTCATGATAAAGAGATTGCACTACAGTACTTGTATGAAGTGAATTGAAAAATACTATTTCTTTAATGATTTTTACAGTGCAAATTTTTGTAATAAAAATAATATAAAGTGAGTAGTGTATACTTTGTATTCTGTGTAGTAATTGAAATCAATATATTTGAAAATGTAGAAAAACATCCAAAAATATTTAATAAATTTCTATTGGTATTCTATTGTTTAACAGTGCGATTAAAACTGCAATTAATCTGAGTTAATTGTGTGAGTTAACTGCAATTAATCAACAGCCCTAGTAGATAAATTAGATGTATTCAAGTTAGCAAGGGCTGCCACAATTCACCCTAAGATACTTAAGGAACTAGCTGAAGCAATTTCTAAACCATTAGCGATTATCTTTGAGAACTCATGGAGGATAGATGAGGTCCCAAAGGTCTAGAGAAGGGCAAACAGAGCACCTATCTTTAAAAAGGGGGAACAGAGAGGACCCAGGGAATTACAGACACTTGGTTGAGTGAATTTACAGATTTCTAATAAAAAATAATTCTTTGTATTGCCGTTAAGTAAACCATTTAGTTCATTATTCCTCTTAGTGAACAATGTGCCAAAGGTTGTTAAATAAGTAAAATGGAACAATGAGGAGTGTCTTCAAAGTTTTTATTATGTCCGGATTAGATTAAAACCCTGTTTGTCATGTGAGGGAATTAAAAGAATTCCAAACTTTCTTAAAATCTATGAAACCACTTAAAGCCCACACAAATGATAAATGCACAATTATGATCTGATACAGATATTCAATTATACACAACTGAAGAAATGGAAATGTGTGTGTGTGTGTGTGTGTGTGTGTATGTGTGTGTGTATATATATATATATATATATATATATATGGCATGGTAATTATGTATTTACCTATTTTCCAGTCATTTGCTGTAGTGGCTGCACAATCATTTCATGCAAAGCGGAACTATTCCAACATAATGCACATTCACATTTCTTTCTTTGCCCCACGTAAGATAAAAACAAAATTACATCCAAGTCCAGCTTTTTTGTTTTATTGCTTCCCCAGCAAAATAGCCCAATGGGTGAACTAAGTAGCAAGTAGTTTGTAAACACTGATTCTTACCAAAAACATCAAACAAAAATCAAAGTACAATACTGATAACTTTTGAAAGCCCTACAAAATAAGTTTTATTCAAAGTGTTTCTTTATACCATTCAGTAATCCATGTCTCTGTATTTAGTTTAATATTTTATTCTACATGCATACATACTACCCATGAGAATGTCCTCAGAGAAAATTTCTATAGAAGTGTAACCAGTAGAGGTCTATAGAAATTAAATAGGGCCATATAGCAATTATTCTAAATGCCTAATTAATAGAAAAATACTTTCTATAAGCTTTAAAACCATCCTATGAAACTGTATAGAAAAGTCATGTCTACTACATTCACTAGTAGGGCTGCATTACACACAAATGACAAAGCTGCATACATACTCTCAGGAAGATTGGGGTGGGCGGGGTGCAGGGACAGACTGATAGAGGCAAGAAAACAAAGCTAAAATTTGACCTAGTATAAACTTTCAAAAGTGTCTAAACGAGTTAGGAGTCTAATATCCATTTTCAAAAGTGACTTAGGGTAGGTCTACACTACCCGGTAGTTCGGCGGCAAGCAAATCGAACTTCTGGGTTTGACTTATCGCGTCTTGTCTGGACGAGATAAGTCGAACCCGGAAGTGCTCGCCATCGACTGTGGTACTCCAGCTCGGCGAGAGGAGTATCGTGAAGTCGATGGGGGAGCCTGCCTGCCGCGTCTGGACTGAGGTAAGTTCGAACTAAGGTACTTTGAACGTCAGCTAGTTATTCACGTAGCTGAAGTTGCGTACCTTAGTTCGAATTGGGGGGTTAGTGTAGACCTGCCCTTAGGCACTTAAGAGTCTAAATCCAACTGACTTTCAATGAGGCTTATGTCTCCAAATGCATAAATCACTTTTGAAAACGGGTCTTAGATTCCCCTAAGTTACTGAGGGCCAGGTTTTAAAGGCATTTAGGCACCTATCTGCATTTCTATAAATACCAGTACCTAAATTGATACCTTTAAAAATCTGGTCCTTAGGCACTTTTGAAAATTTTACCCCTAATCTAAAATTATTATAATTTGCTGAGGAATACTAGGGAAATTAAACAGAAATAAATCACTTCTATTTAATCACAACTCCGTAGTAATCTTGCTTTGCTGTTGCAGAATTAGTCAGGAGAGGGAGTTCTGATGAATTAACCAACTCTATTCCCTGAGTGATGCCAATATCAGGAAAGGCACTAAAGGTAATGGGGAAGTAAGTAAGGCCAAGGAGTATTGGCTTGTCCTCCATATAAGAGAGAAGAAAATATGTTTGGTTAAATGAAGTACAAAATGACAACTCCAAATTGGATTCCTTGCACAACCAGAACTTCCATTGACTTCAACAAGAGTTCTGAATATGTGTCTTATAGGAGGGGACCCTTATAAAGGGAAATGTTATTTACTAGCACTTCCAAGACTACACAAAAAAACAGACTAAAAGAAAAAAATCCTAATGTCTGGCCTGAACCTTTTAATTATTTTTAACACATGAGAAAATTTAATATATGTGAAAAATGTAATCTTTTATAAAATCAACATTCAATTACAAAGTAACATATTAAAGCATTTGTTCCCAATTATTCAATTTACTTAATTCTTCCAAAAAATACAAAAATATTTCTAAATCATCTATGAAAGTTCCTAAAAGCTGAAGTAAATAACTGAATGCTATTTACAATTTCCATTTAACATTAATCATTACCAGTTGTCCCAGGCTTCTCCTTGGACCAACACTGTACATGATTGCATAATTATCCATTAATCAGTACTGTAACTAATCACTGTACCTTGTAAGTTCTGGGTATTTAGAGCCAACTTTATTTCATTAAACTAATCTCTAGATCAGAATTACCAGCTGTCTCTTACTTGAATGCAAGGCATGCTTCTATTTTAGAACTGCAGAAGTCAGTAGTGCTTGGGTTTTTGAACAACTGTAGGCTTAATTGCTGGATTTGCTTTTTACAAACAGCAGGCTCATCCATATTAAAGGGGAAACTTATTTTTTTATCCTTAAACAGCTTCAGAAAATTTAAACTTAAAAAAACCTGACCAAAATACAGATCTATGGTGTAGTAAGAATGTTTGTCAAATCTCATAGAAATGCAAACTGTTCATACACAGAAGGACCCAAAAATGTATGTATTTATTCAGAGATAGGGAAGTCCTAGTGCAGTTCACCGAAGTTAGAAATATTAATTGCAATGCTTGAAATTCTTTCCTTTTTTCTATATTCAACACATAGCTAAAGATCCTGTTTGGGAAACTTCATTCACTGGCAAGTGAGAGTATGGCTACAATAAAGTGACAGGAAAGTGTTAAGCATGAACATGGTATGGCCTGTTATTACAGACATAGTGATACTCCGGTACTGGTGCAGGACCAGCACAAAACCTTCCTTGCCACTGAACCTGCCATGACCGAACTGAGCAAGAAGAGTAAGAGCACAGTTGTTGCAAAAGGGCCTTCCAGGAGGGAAGATCCAGGCATACACACAAACCCAGTGAAAATTTCAATGTGGGCTGCTTCTGAATAGGCTAGTATGCACAAGGAATGTCAACGCAGATTGATTCGTGCACATGCTGGCCCTAGCACCATTATCCCAGTATACCAGCAGCAGGGCTCACTATGCCCTTTCCCCACCCACCAGGTGAAGCAGTAACCAGAAGCTCTTTGTAATTGCTACCTCTGAGCCATGATGTCCTAGTGCCATCCCCCAAGCTCCAGAAGCAGCTGGGTTCCCTTCCCTGCTAAAGGAAAGAAGTTGCTAAGATTCACATGCCACTTTCCACTAGGCCATTACTGGCAACATCCCTCAGGCCAACGTGACATCACACCATCAATAACTTCAAACACAGTACGTGACTGGGCCTGGCTTTAAGCTGCTTAAGGAACATGGTGAAGGTCCAGTCAGCATTATAAATTAAAACCATGCTCATAATAGCATTAGGGAACAGCAGCCTTGTTAGCAGGTCTCCGGGCTCTCTCTGTGCTTGCTGGGATGGATGTCTGTGCCTGAACACATTAAGTTAACATTGTTTGTGCACTCTCCGCAGGAATTTTGCTATAATGCCACTTTTAGAAGAAACTACAGGTTTTCTGTACAGGTTTCCTGTACCCCCAAAGCATGAGATGCCAGACAGAACAAGTTCTGATATGTCCCAATGAACATATATTTATGTACTGTCACACCGAGAAGAGTCTGTGAAATAAAGAATCTGGCCCGTACACTGGTGTGTGGTGGCTAGGTTTCCAGGAGTATTCCCGCACCCTGAGAATCTATTGGACAGCTATAATTGTTCCCTAGTCCCTTTATATCTGTTGCTGGATGCACAATACCCCAAAGAAGGCAAATAGGAGGGAGGGCCATGGCCTGGGCACATCAGAGCAGGTGAAGTGCACCAGAGGGAGCAGGCTGAATCATCCCATAGGAAGGTGCAGCCAGCACACCCTCACTCATGCGAGAGAGCTTGGAGAGAAAAGATTGGGCTACCATACTGCCCCCAAGACAGGGCTGTGACTTAAAAGTATAGCCCTAAGTAAGGGTCAGTCCTTGACTGGAAGGTGAAGGTGCACAGACTGGTGGGAGAAAAGCCAAGAGAAGCGGACAGCTTCAAGAAAGAAGCCATAAATTGCAACCCTGCTATCAGCACACAGGACACTACTACCAATCCTTTACCGTGGTAACTGTTTTCCTGACCTGCAGTCACGCAGCTTCTTCTAGCTTGTATCAATCAACGGTAACAGTAAGTGTCTGTTTTTATGTTTTTCATCTGGTTATCATCTCTCTTTATTCAATAAATACTGTCATAATTGGGATTTGATTGTTGAGTTTGGAGTCACAGCTGTTTGACTAGATTAAGGATCCTCTGCCCTCTGGGCAGGAAAAGAAACCTCGTCCTCCCGGTCAGACAGTATTGGAGAGTGAAGCACCTGGATGTATCTATCATAGATTTTAAATGATACAGCCCATGGTTCTTCAGCCAACAAATCTCTTTAGATAGAATGTGCTGATCCAGGCTACTGTAGTGCTAAGATGTGACCTAGTGTATCAGTAGTGTTCACAAGTTCTAAACTATGGCCAAGCATTCAGAATGCTGCACTCCATTTACACAAGTGTATTTTTAAAGTAACACACAAGAACACAGGCATGCGATGTATTTTCAAAATGGGTGTTGCACTGTGCACACAGTGTCGCATGACTCATTCAGCACTTCACAGAAATGGGAAGTGCCTGGGCAGATTTACAAGTTCAGATGCATAAGCTATTTAAAAGAGAGACATGTTCATGTGTTTGAACATAAACCTCTTACTATTTCACTATACTTACGCACTCTATGGTTTTCAGTTATTTAGCTTGTATAAAGTTCCCTTCTATAGTACATTGAATGCAGATTATAAAACACTGTCATAAGAGAGTCTGTACATATAGTGTGCTAACAGATCACTTCTAAGCAGCAAAGCTACAAGATGAGATAATGTGCAAACCTACTCACTACAAAACATTGTTAAGTTTGCAGGAAATATAAAGTGTCCTGAAGCATGCAGAGTTCTCAAAACATAATTTTAGGAGTATTCACCACATTCTTTCAGCATACACCAGAATCTTTTAAATTATATGTGGAGCAACATCTACAGTGAATGTTCATTCCTCAAGTGTTCTAATTTAAGTTGTTTATAACATAATCTTTTACTTTTCTGTCTTAAATTTGGCAGGTTTGTTCTGAGTGCAGGAGTTAATATTTTTTTAAGCTTGTGCCAAATGGTTCAGCTACTCCCTACAACCAAGGGAGTGAACAAAATATACTTTCCTATTTTATATAAATACACACTTTCCAAAAAAATTCAGCCTGAGGCAGACACCTGGCATGGGAAATTTCAGCCCATACAATTAAAGTTTGGCAAAGTTATAAGTAACTGAAAACAGGGTTTTGTAATGGGAAAAGTCAGGCAATCTCAACGGTAGGTAATGCTGCCAGATCTGCGTATAACTTTTTGCACAACCTTAACTCCTCCCCTTTGGCTTACTCATTATTATTAATATAGTACTGCATATTTTTGAAGGACACCTGTGTCATTCAGTTCACTCACTAGAAAGAGAATGAGGCAGCTTTGTGTAGTGAATTGATCTGGGGTCTAGTGCACCCCTTCTGCATTCAGGGACTGATTCAAAACTCATTAAAGGCAATGACAGTCTTCCCAGGACTTCAATAGGTTTTGGATCAGGTCCACACTGCAGACATTGTATAGTGTATGATGAATGAAGCAGGGTCCCCTGGAAGACAAATAAAGCTCATGTGGCACTAGACAGAGACCTTGGAGATTTGGAGTCTTTTACTGTCTCTTTCACAGACTTTGTATGTGACCTTGAGCAAGCCACACTTAATCTCTCTGTACCACAGTCTCACATTTGTAAAATGAGGATAATACTGCTTGACTTCACAGGGGTGTTGCAAGGATCAATTCATTAACCTCTATGAGATGCTCACCTACTAATGTAACGAGCACCACAGAAAAGTCTACAAAGAAGGAAAAGCAATGCTTATGGGCAGCAGTGTTTGGATGATATGCAGTATATGAAACAGGCGTGGAGCTATAAGGCGGATGATGGGGATAAAAAGAAAAGCTGAACCGCTGCCTCATTCACAGAGTAATGTCCATCTCGTGTATTGAATGAGCTGGGGTCCTGTAAAAAAGTTTAGTGTGATTATATAATAAAATACGGTAATGCTTTATGCCCAAGGGCACATAATTGGTCGGGCAAACTTAACTTTGTCTTGTCCTGGCTTCTGAGTGCTTTACTTTGCAACTGTAACTCTTTTAATATAATTTAAATAGATTGATACTAATATCTGATAGCTCTATTTTGACTTGCTGAATTTTGTGAATTAGCAATATGGCATGCACATTAAAAAGTGCTTGTCTAAATAAACGACTGTAGTTTGGTTTTAATTATTTATGTTAACACTTCACAATATACTGTACTAGTAAATATGCTGTAATAAGGGAGTCAGTGTGACCTAGTGGATAGAGTACTGGACTGGCTCTGGAAATGTAGATTCTATTCCTGGCTCTGCCACTGGCCTCCTGGGTCGACCAGTCACTTCACTTCTCTGTGCCTAGGACCTGGTCTACACTACAGTGTTAGGTCAATACAAGCTGCCTTAATTACATCAGTGAACACACTACAGCCTTGTTCCTGCCGATGTAAGTGCCCTACTACACCATCATAACTCCACCTCCACCAGAGGCATAGGGCTTATGTTGGTGTATTTAGGGCAACGCAGTGTCCCTGTAGACACTGCATTACTTACATCTATTGGCTATCATTCTCGTCAATTTCACTGAGCTGTGAAATTGACAAGAAAGCGGGCTCCCCGCAGTAAGCCCTGCTGCTCCCCAGGGTCCTGGTTTCCCATTCCAGCCCAGCTGCCACCCAGGGTCCCCGGGCTCTCGCCTCCCCGCTGGAAGCATGGCAGCCGACTGGACTCTGGGTGTGGATCTCCACACCAGGAACTGGGCTGCCCCCTGGGGTCTCGGCTCCCCACTGAAAGCACAGCTGCGCTCAGCATGGCGCTCCAGGCCCAGACTCCAGTTGGCTGTGGCACTCCTGATGGAGGAGAGCAGGTTTCCTGGTGGGGAGACTGTACCCAGTGTCTGGTCAGCTGCCACATTCCCGGTGGGGAACAGGGAGCCAAGAGGGGAGGGGCAGCCTGGTGGAATGTCAGGCTACTAGCAAGGAGCTGACAGCCCTGGCTCTGCCAGCCCCCTGCACTGCCCCTCTGAAGTTGGTGGAAGCATTCCTGTTGAGCACACGCATCACAGACAGAAGAAGGGCAGTGTGGACATGAATCACCCCAGTAATTACTGTGGTGGCTGTAAGTTGACCTAACCTAGGACAACTTAAGTCTATAGTGTAGACGTGCCCTGAGTTTCCCCATCTGTAAAATAGGGATTCTGAGACTAGCCTCCTTTGTAAAACACTTTGACATCTATGGGTGAAGAGCTAGATACTATTATTATTATTAGGTGTCAGTAATACAAGATCTCAGCCCCATTCTGTTATTAAATCTTTGCTGAGAGCTGAAGAGGGATTGCCTTTTTGAGTGTGAATTAGAGAGGTCCTGCTATAACACAGTAGTTTTGGACACTCAAAGGTGCATACTTGATTGTTGTGTCTTTTCTCATTCCCACAATGATACATATGTCAGTTTGCCAAAATTACTTGGTTGTGGTTTAATATATAACCTGAATATACATTTTTTTTTAACATCTCATGATTGTTTCCATAATAATTTTTTTCTTCTGGAGACACTAAGATGAGTATAAAAGTTTATGCTTATCCCAATTTGGTTCACACAAAATACATAAAAGTTTTTCACCTGGATGAAGGTCTGTACCTGGTTGACTATTTAGGCCAGGGAGAGATTCCTGTAGCTGATAGGTTGATGATGATGAAGACGTGCCATCAGCTGTGTTGTTTGAGGTCATATATGCTCCATATGTTGATGCTGAATAATACTGTGCATATTGATTTTGGCCAAAAGCTGTGTAGGATGGATAATCCTGGAAAAAAGTAAAGGCAATTTATGAAGTGAACCCATTTCTTTATAGTGTATTTTAAATTAAAAGGTTGATCAAATTTTCTCATGAAGATTGCAATATTTGGTTAGATATTAAAGTACACTGCTGTCCTATCAAACACTGAATCACAATAGTCCTGTTTTAACCTGAATTGGTCAAATTATGCAATTGCCTGATCACTTAAAATATTTTCTTATTCTGTTGCACATATAAAAGTATCAATATTCATACCTGTTGTGAACTACTGAAGTTTGTAGAATTCGAGACTGAATTATTTGCATAAATAGTAGATGAGGGAGTAAAACTAGAACCTAAAGTTAAAGGAAATAATTTGTTATAAAGAACCTATTTGTGTATTGAAAACATTTTTCATATTACAACACAGACAAATCAGAAGCACAAATAACAGATTCTGACTTTAAAATATAAAAAATTCTAATGAATGCTCAACAGAAATGAAAAACTGTTTCCAGATTTATTTTTCCCTTTTCATATGTTCAAGAAAACTTGGAAAATATGTGGTTTTGTTCAAGAAAACCTTTTCACACTTACTACAGTGCTTCAACCCCTCCCTTGTTTTTTTCCTCTTGTTCTTTCTCTCGTTATGTATATTTATTGCTTAGTTCACCTTCACTTGCAACCATCCAGTCTCAGCACAAAACAGTTCAAATCCCGTCGCCCTCTCAGGTAAAAGGTGGGCTTGAACCAAGGATTTTTCACATCCTAGATGAATACCCTATCACTAGGTTAAGAACTGAAGGAAGCAGGCCTCCTTTCCCCATTGTTTTGTGTAAGCTCGCCTATAGGCAGGCAAGCTAGTTAGGAGGAGGAACATCTACCTTCCCCGGTTTTTGCATCACTCTGGGGCTTAGGCAGCTGCAGCTTGGAATGGGGCTGCAGTGCACATGCTGAAAGGCAGAAACCTAGATGCCAAGGGAACTTTTACTGCAACAAAAAGTGAGTTTAGGCACCTACAGAGCATAGTGGCAGCTGAGCGGGGATTTTGTGAAGCCTAGTGGGACCGGATTCTGGGATTTAGGCACCTCAAGTGGCAGTCAGGTGCCTAAGTCCTTTTGTAAATCTAGCCCCTAGTTCCTATTGATTTCAATGGGAATTAAGTGACTAACCTGCTTGGGCTCTTTTGAAAATCCCACTAGGTGCCTATCCGCATCTTTAAGCCCTTAAATACTGGCCCTGGGTCTTTTGATAACTGTTTCTTATGAAGAAATGCACATCATAACGCTACATTAAAAGAGAATACCTTGCATGAAGTCACATATCAGCCTGCATATACATTTCACTTATTTTAATGCGACACAGGCACCTAAATACCTTTGAACATCTGAACCTAAAGGCCTACTTCAGATATTCCTACTCACATTGAGCGACACCTCACTCATGAGTAGTGCCTCTGAAATGAAAGACAGAAAATGATGATGGTGGTTACTGACCTGGCATTTGATAAGAATATGGTGTTTGGCCGGGCTGTGGTGTGGAAAACCCTGGACTGTAACTAAGGCACCCACTCTGCAGTGGTGACTGTGTTTGCGAAAGCCCGCTTTCCGTCTTGATGCCTGGCAACATTACACCCAAGTCTGTGTGAGAAATTAATTTTCAACCGATTCTTTAAAATATTTTCTTGCAGATGGGGAGAAAAGTAAAGAATGTTCAAGTTGACAATTTTACTTCTAGTTAAAAAGGAACAACAATGAGAGGTAAAATACCGTAAGTAGGTAAGCTGTAAGGCTGTCCAGTCTGTGAGTAGGCTGTATAGACTGCAGGCTGTTGCATTCCTGAATACTGGGTCTGTCCGGAATAGGCAGACATTGTTTGAGCTGCTGGTGTAGAAAGAATGTGTGGATAGGGCCTAAATATTAGGAAAAATAGCATTACTGTGGCAACAAATACTTTGCATGTTGATTCAAGCAATAAAAGAAAAAGGTTTCAAGAAGTTGATAAACAGTTTTCTTTGTCAACAATTACTCTTCTGGAATCCAATCTAATCTTACTGAAATAAATGGAGAGACTCTCTGGGTCACATTCTCCGGTGCAGCGTGGATGTTTTGTACCATACCACCAGCACGATATAACCTTAAAACTGCTGTATCCAACTCCAGGTGGCTCATCCCACTGTTAACATAGCTCTATAGGGTTTTGCGCCCCGCCCCCTTTGGAGCAATGAGCATCTGGCATAAGTCAATCAGAGATGTCCTCAGGCTACTCTAACCTAGTGAAGGAGAACTGTCCTAGACACAGTGGCAGCAGGATCAGGGAAGTACAAACGTGAGCACCAAGATACACAAACTTGTACTGTGCACAGTTCAGCTGTAGCTGAGGATCTGGCCCTCTGACTTCAATGGGACATGGATCGAGCCCATAGCGTGGCATTAAAAATGCCTACAGTAATACTTTAACAACAAGATGGGCTTTCAACATTTGGAAAATTTGGGTTACAGAAAAAAAAATGGAAATAAAAGTGATCTTTTGTTTATGAATACTGAAGTTTTATAGGAAGAGAGAATAAAATCACGTTTCAAAATTTTACCCTCCAGAGTTGCAAAAATGTATTCAGAAATATTTGTCTTGGAAAGTCAAATAAGATTTTATGGACCAAGAGTGATCAAACACACACTGAAGAATTATTGTAACTGAAACCTAGCCATTAAAAGCCATGACTAAATATCGAATACTAATTTCTTTTGCTTTTTTTTCTAACTACTTCAGCATAGTTGGCAGCAGTTGCTATCCGAAAAAGATTACACTTTAATTTAGATGCCAAAAATTATTACAGTAAATTAAAAATTCAATAAGACCTTGTAATATATTTGGACAAGAATATCTGATGCACTGTTAGCCAAATCCCCTTGTAAGTGAAATTAGAAAGACTACGCTTAGTTCATTGTTGTTTGCAGTGTTGTTGTAGTTGCCTGAAGAAGAGCTCTGTGTAGCTCGAAAGCGTCTCTTTCACCAACACAAGTTTGTCCAATAAAAGATATTAGCTCATTCACCTTGTCTTGCTAATATGCAGTGTTGTGTAGCTGTGTTGGTCCCAGGATATTAAAGTCTCTCTCTAATATGCATAGTTTAGACATTTACTTGTCATCTTATTACATATTTGTTATATCATGATGTGAATACAAATTTACCAAAACAAAGTAGCTTAAGAAAGCATAACCCACTAATGTGTCAACGTTTTAATTTTAGAAGCATAATACCAAATTTTCAAACATAGCCTCCTACCTGGCCCTGTCAAGTATGCAGAAGCAAACAAACTTCACACTGCAATCAGGAACATGTGTGCACAAAACTGGTAGTGCCACATGCAAATGAGCACGCTACCAACTCTAGTGATTTTATCTCAAATCTCACAATATTTGGTGTTTTGTTAAAGTCCCAGCTCTTTGAAGTCAATTGACTACATGAGACTCTCAATTTTAAGTGGGGGAAGGGAGTAAGTATCTAGTCCTTATAGTTGCAGAGAAAAGCTTGAAATGTGACTCCTACTGTTTTAAGAACCAGGAGGTAAATAAAAAGAATCCAACATACTTTTGCAGTGCCTGATTCATGATTTTTTGAATGCTTGGCAATACTGACTATGGAATGTGTATGTATAGAGAGTTCTCCTTGTTTAATGCCCTAGTACTTATGCATTCAAGTACTCATTTTGCACATGGAACTGTGTTTTTTCCCAATCAAGTGCCTATTTCCATGGGTTTGAGCATATTCTGTCAGCACAACTTAGGTGCCCACGTTTGAAAACTTGACCACTGGGGTTCAATCTTGCCCTCACATGTGTACACAAAATCAATTATATACGTTGTGCAACAATACATAACTGCACATCTAAGAGACAGACCAAGATCTTTACCAACTGTGAGAGAGAAAAAAAAATAGAGAAATGATGCTAATGGGGATCAGTATCAAGTCTTAAATTCTTAACTATGTACCCATTTGTTAATATACAATAAATAAATAAAAGTAGTAACACTTGTTGAAAACTTTGAACAACAGAATTGCCTGAAGTCTTGGTCATTCGCTATGATAGGCTAGAAAAGAGGTGGTCACTAACTTGGAGGGATATATCTGCGGCGAGTACTGATGTGCTGATCTTGGACTGTAGCCACTACTTGTTATTACTGCAAAACAGAAAACAAGAGTGCAACACTTAATAAAAACAAAAATGGATTTAATTCACATACTAAAACTTTGCAGAGATAATGAATGCTAAAATATTACATTTGAAGAGTATTTAACTAAAATGGGACAACCTTTCATCAAGGCTAAACTACTACATTTTTAATATGCAAACTGAAAACATACAGTAAACTCCCAAGTAACTCAGGTTGTAAAAATAATTGTCTCCCAGTATCAGCATGCAGCACCTTTTAAATTTGATTTATATATTTCTGCATACATTTTAGAGGCATACAATTCACACATAATATTTGATCCACAAGCCAGGAAGCTGTCACTAATGGAAACTTAATTGCCATTTAAAAAAGCTTGTGATCTAATGTATAGTATTATATAGGATTGAAAAAATTATAAAATCTCCTTTAAAAACCTGACACTTGCAAGTTTAAATACAATTTTTAAAATATTTTTTCTTTCAAGTTTGCAAAATTCACTAAAAAATTCAATCATGAAAGATATCAAATTGATAGCCCGGGAAAACAAATTCACCTATTTATCCTCAGATCAGTTAGAGCAAGACACTGGCGACATTTTTATTTGAAATGTAGGTAAAACAAATCCCAGTTCAGTCGCCATCAACCTTTTATATGCCTATACTATTAGCAGCTGTATTCTTCCGAAAAAGCTTACAGAATGATAGTCATATCCTATTAAAATTTCCAATCAAAAGCAGCACCCAAATTGGACTAATTCCAAGAATTTGGACGTTTCACTTTCCTTTAACCATCTGTCTTGACTAAGACAGATGTATTCCAAATATATGTACTCTAAAGTGTTGAACCAATCCCTTCAGAGCAAATCCATATTGAGCAAATATACAGAGTGTCTTTATTAGGCCATCTGCTGTTCATTCACTGTTCAAAAGATTAAAGTAGTACACAACGAAGCACTGGAATTTCTGTAGTCTAATCAATCATAGCTGTACTTCAAAGTATACACTTCCTGAGTTGTTCATAATGGTACTGCAAACCCACTTTTAGAATTGTATAAATGACAAATAGGTTTGGGTTCCTATATATTTTATGAAATATGATATATTTCTATATCCAAGTCTAATGAATGCCTTTAAGACCTACTGCTTTGAACACATGCAGAACTTCATAGTTTTTAAGCTATTTTAAAGGTATTTAGAACATTTAGGAAAATGTAGTAGAAGGAAAAGAATTAATTCCTCTTAAATGTGCATTAGGTTAGCTTGAAAACTAGGAAATATTGGACAATAATTTCTAGACCCTGTGCAATCAGTTTCAGTTTGAAAGTTGCACAGCATACATATCAAAGCAAACTACTTATAAAACTATGAAGGGTTCTCTCTCTTATTTGCTAAACTCCTGGAAGATAATTACTCTTCCTCACAACACCTCAATGCTCTTTATGAAGACGAAACAGTTAAACAAGATGATCTTGCAGATTCTCAGGTCAATGAACTTCAATGATCCACTAACTGCATCTCTGCAGTTTTTTGACCAGTAATGTAATTAGATTAAATATCAGGCCATTTTTTCCCCCTCTTATTTACTGAACTGTATTTTGAGAAGCAGGAGATCCAGCTAATTGACCAACTTTGAAAAACAAAACAGGTTATCATACTACTGTAACTGGTACAAAGTAAACTTTACAACAGCTACAGTGGATGAACTGTTTTTCTTATCAAATCATTCATAGTAAAATTAGCATTTTTACAGAAAAAACGCATGATGTAATTAAACAACTCTGCACACCCATCTCTCTATTTTGTGCATTCAGAAAGACTTAAGAAAATATTCTTGAATGTGTCTTGTTTTCATATTTTCATTTCACCTTAATGACTGTACAAATAGTATTGTACTAGTAGTTTTCCTTCTTTCATGGACCTAAATTGATATTGGGATAGAAAAAATATAGATGCCCAGAAAGTCTTTTATTTGCATATAGTTTATAATATTAGAAACCTCAACACATCACTGAATGTTCTGAAGACATTGAATCATGCATGTAGCTAGGCTATGTAACCCATGTTCTATTCACTATTACTCTCATCATCCCTTCTCAAACCCTTCTGATAGTTTGTTACACCAATTTGTATATGTTGAATTAGATTGTAAGAACTTTGGGGAACATATTTTATATATCTGTATATCACCTAGCACAAAGGGACTCTGACCCTGACCAAGTCCTCTGGGTGCTATCAAGGTTGCCTGACATTTTCGGTTATAAAAACCTGTTTTCAGCTGCTTATAACTTTGCCAAACTTTAACTGCTTGGGCTGAAAATTTCTATGCTTGATGTCTATCTCAGGCTGATTTTTTTTTTTTTTTTTTTTTGAAAAAGGTCAGCCAAAATGGTCCAAGAATGAGCCGAGGGAAAAAGAGTTGTTTTGTCCATGTTAAAACATTCTGGGGACCTTGTCTTAGTGCCCCCATGTTTTGGAGCAGGGACTAGAAATGTGACTTGTGTGAGGGATGTGGTTTTGCTGTCCCTGTGAAAATCCACCCAAATTTTGCCAAGTTATAAGCCTTTGAAAAATCACAGTGCACACAGATGCAATAGTGACCTTTTAAATGTTAGTAGCTAAATTCCCTGACCATAATCTGCAATGAGAATGATCCAGTCCAACTGTAGGTTTGGACTGCTGCAGAGCTGGGTTGGGACACCTGAAATGAGGGCAGAGACACTCTCTCTCCTGTGCTCACGACCCCCTCCTGGGCCCAAGCAGCATAATGGAGGAAGCTGCTGCTTCGAGGACAGAGGGGACAAGAGCTGGATATGGAGGGCGGGGAGAAGGGGAATAGTTTGGGGGGTGGGGAGGGAGAAAGGGAAACTGGGGCTTGTAGTTGGGGTGCGGGGAGACTGGGATCAAGAGCCAGTGTGGCAGGAGGCAGAGATAAGTAGGGAGAGGGTAGAGGAGAGGCAGATCTGAGAAGGAACTAAGGGGTGGGGGGAGAACTGGAACTGACTGGGCAAAGAGACTGGGGCAAGGAGGAAAAATTGGGACAGTGTCAGTGGGGATGGGGAATGAGTGTGAAATAATGTTTGGATATCAGGGTCCAGGAGACAGATGAGTTCAGAAGTCAGACGGGGGAAATTGAGAATGGCTGGGCAAGGAGAATGGAACTGGGAGTCAGGGTGACTGGGACGAGTAGTGTGGAGGGGTGAGATTAGTACTTGCTGGGCAAGGAGAATAGTACTGGGAGTCAGGGGAGACTGGGATGAGGAAACTGGAGGGGTAAGACTAGGATTTGCAGGGCAAGGAATCTGGGGCTGGAATGAGTAGCCTGAGGAGTGGAGCCTAGGACTGACTAGATGAGAGGAATAGGATTGGGACAAGGACCTAGGGGAGGGTATCAGACAGGACAAGGACAGGTTGGAGGGGATGGGGCAAAAGAGGGTCACATTTGGGGGGCCCAGGCAGATGAGTCTGTGCCCATTACAGCATACTCTCCTTCAGAGCCTTGAATGGAACAAAGATTCTTGAGTCTCAACCTTCCTCTGCTGTCAGCAAATATTTGAGAAACCCACTGGCAGTGTGTCCCATACCCTTCTAGTGTTGATCCACACAGAAAATGACAACCTACTACTGCTATCAGTTATTCCGTTAGCTCAAGTGGCAGAGATCTGTGTGGTGGATCTAAGGGTTCCACCTTGCTCATGACCCATGTAGGTGTAAATATGATGCCATATGATGGAATTTCTGATTTTTCAGCTTACTTGTTAAAAACCAAGGAAATTACACACACAAAAAATAAGTTAAGAACATTATTACGATTTCAAATCCGAACACTCAAAAAATAGAATATTCCAGAGTTGAAATTGCCCGTGTAACTGTAATTCAGCCTCCTTGTGTATGTACATTCTGATACAGTGTTTACTTACGTGATACAATATTTTTTCCACAGGACCCCTGCCTCATTTAGTGCACAGGATCGACTAACTGGGGGATGAACCAGGGATGAGTAGTGATGGAGACTTATGTATAGAACCCCCTGATTTTTTTGTTGCAGAAGTTGGAAAGTACTGAGTGAGTGAGGCAGGAGATTGGAGGAAGATCTCTGGGTTAAGACAGCTGAATGCTGCTCTGGAGAACTAGATTCTACTGCCTCCACCACAGAGTTCTTGTGATGCAGGGCAGGGTTTGAATAGTGTGCAGAAAATAAGGCCTGGGGCCACACATTGAACAATGAGGAAAATACAAAACATTGAAACGCTGCTAATTAAGTGAGCACTATCCATTCAGTGCACTGAATGAGGCAGGGATCCAGTGGGAAAAAGTAGTATGTGATCTTCTAATGAAAGACTGTACCATAATGCATATGCACAAGGGGGACAAACTGAGATTGTGCAGGCAAACTTAATTCTCCATTTCCTAACTTTTGAATGCTTGATTTTGTAACTGTAATAATGTTCTTCTAACCCAGTTTTTTGTGTGTATAATAAATATTTACTGAAAAGGGATGAAGATGGAAAGCCGAGAAGTTGCTTGCTACTCCATTAAAATTGTTAATAATTCTCAAGTTCACCTAACTTTCTAATCAACTTAAACACTGCAGTCAAGGCAAATTTGTCAAAGCAAGAAAATTCAGAGTTAAACTTTCTCAGAGTCCTGCAGCCCCATGTACAGTACATTGATATTTCACAATATAGTCCTCTACAGTATCACAGAGTTTCCTGGATTTTATAAAATATTAAATACCAAAACCAATTTTTTACATATACACCATCCTATTGTAGTAGAAGTGGTGCACAAAATGATTTGTCCACTTAGTTAAGCCATGCCGGGGAGAGAAATATTTTCTCGGTGGTAACTTCATAGAGCATTGGGGAATCCTCAGAGAGATTACATGGTACGTATTGTAAAACCAATGGCTGAATTAAGGGGTCTGTGAGAGTTTAACTCTAAATTTACTAGAACTGAGCGGCTTTTCTTTCACCATTAACATTAGTTTATTGAGTCTGAGATGTGACATTTCCTATTTATTTTAATATGTGGCCTTTATGCTATTTAACCTTTAGTTGGCTCTAATGTAGCATATATAAGTTTGCAATTATATTATGAGATCAAAAAGTTAATGACTGAAGTCAAGTTCACAGGTACTTCTGATTGTAAAATAGTTCTGAAAAGTAACTAGCATGCATGCTTGCTGGCAAGTTTCGTCCCAGTGTGATTTCAAAGAGTCAAAATGTTAACCTTTGAAAATGAGGATTTATTATAGAATCATCTATACAATCTCAACTGTCATTACACTATAAACCCAATCCTGCCCTGGTATATACCACCGAGCAGTCTGTCTGGTCATCACTTCCAGTGTTCAATAAGGTCACTAAGCAGTGGTGGATACACTACATTCTGCAGGACTTGTTCAGCCTCCTTCTCAGCTCCAATGCTCTGCCTATTGTCTACTGTCTGTAAGTCAGGAAAATAGGATGTAACAGTTGAATACCCCAAACAAAGACAGTACACAATGGTGGAGACTCAGACTGGTCTCAGCACTGGGAGTTCAGTCACTTCACTTCGGCCTCAGCTCAGGAAAGCTTTTAAACACATGCTTAAGTCCATCCTTACTCAACAAAGCATTTAACAGCACACATAAGTTTAAGCATTGATTAAGTCCCTTTAATGAGGCTTAAGTGTATGTTCAAGTGCTGAATCAGGGTTCTCAAGAGTAGGATATACTCCTGATTGTGGTCTGATGTCACCTACTTATATCTATTCATGTAAATTTAACAGATTAGATGGTTTCAACTCACAGACCTGAGCATTTTATCAATCCACAGAATTTTTTCCCTTTCCTCTTCACCCTCCCACGCATATCCCCTTGCTGGAGCTGGCTCTCTCTGGCTGCCAAGTCTGCATCCATAGGGAACCTTTGCTCCAGAAGAGGGGATGCCTCATGATGGATTTAATTGTTTTAAAAACTATAGGGTAACACTGACATTATGACCTTCTCAGGTGGTGGGGTGTTCAGAATGGCTGGTACTTGTCATAGGAACATCTTGCTGCTTTAACAACAATTAGATCCACTGTATTCACCTTCCCCTTAAGCCAGGATCCCCCGTGACTGCAAATTTGGCAGCCTGGTTTGACCAGCTTTGTGGCATAGATGCTGAACAAAAAAAATATGGAAAAAAGTATCTCTCTGATTGTTTCAGCTGGTATATTTGGAAAGTTACCTGCAGCTGCCATAAAAAAAAAAAACACATGCACACATCCTGAAATAGTGGCAAGGTAGCACCTCAGATAAAATAGCTACAATTCAAACTAAAACATAACAAAACAACACATTAAAAGCTCTGCTTTCACTCCCCCGCCCCGATAAGCAGCTATGTGCACGTACTACTCCCTTATTATTGGCCCCACACCTCTAGCTGGTGACTGACTAAGTCTGTACCATGGTCAGAGGGGCTGCATTTCTTCCCTCCTGATAGTGCTTTCCCTTCAATCATTTTGTATCTGACTCTGTGACCCAAGATGGGGAAGTACACTCACTTTTTACTTTAATACATAGGCACTAAGATTTAAAAAAATGAGTGCCTACATGTAGATTCCCAGATTCATTGCAGCCACCTAAGTAAGTGGTCTGATTTTCAAAAATGCAGAACACCCTTCACCCTCTTGAAGTTCATGGTAGCTGCTGGGTGCTCAACACTGGATAATCAGGCCCTTATTTAGGTGCCTAAATATGGATTTAATAATATAACTCTAACCATCCCTTCTGAAATTCTTGCCCGAGACTTTTCAATACACATAGTAAAGCCCAGATTTCTTAAATATACAGTATGGGTCAACAAAGGTACACTTTCAATACAAAACCACAATTATTTCTGCTGGTGGTAAATTTTTCAACTAATTGCTTTTTTTGTCTAAAAAAATTCTGATTCAGCAAAACCAAAACTGTCCATGAAACAGAGTCCATTTTGACAAATCTCTAAAAAAAAGTTGAAAAAAGTTTTTAAGTTGTCTAAATGGTATGTTTTAACCTCTTTTAGACAAAAAAAAATTCAATTTTCCTGAGTGAAATGCCTTTTTGTTTCAAAATTTAAGCTAATTAGACAAAGACAAGGTTAAAAAAAAAAGAAAAATTAAACATTTTGGAATTATTTAACAAAAAGTTTCAGCTGACCTGAACCTTCATATTGTATCCACATATCTTTTGGAAACAGCCCTGGGGACATATTACATTCAGTAACAAAGTTAACTTATTCTGAGCCTGCTGTAAGCACCATAATAATTCAGACATAATGGGCCTGATCCAAAGCCTACTGAAGTCAATGGGGAGTTTTCGTTGACTTCTACTGGCTTCTGTGTGCTTTGGATTAGGCCCAAAGATGTTTATAGGTACATTATTATTCTCTTATCTGCATTAATATGACCAAGATCCAATGTTGTGTTATAATGCAAGCAATATGTACTTTCTTGTACTTCAGTAACCTTTAATACTTTTCAGGCAGCTACTTACAATGATGTTTTGTGGGTTTTTTTTTCAAAGGCCAACTGGGAAGATAAGATTATTTATATTGAATCAAACAGATACTTTATATTTAGACCCATGGATAAGATAGTTTAAGGCAGCCTCATCAGCTAATGAGCACTATTGGAGTGAAGTTTAGGATTACTAAAGCAATACAACCCCCCCCCCCCCCACCCTTAAAGCAATACAGCCTTCAGATTTACATTTTATAAATTATAATTGCTAATACTAATACAATCTAATTTTATCTCACTCCTGCTGATATTATATGAGCCTACAAACTAAAAAATGCTACAGTATATGACCATTGTTAAATATTCTTGCACACAAGAATAGTTGTAGTAAATATGTTTCTTAAGAACACAGCTGATGAGAACTGCAAGTTAAGGTGTTTTCAAAAAAAGTATTATTACTTTTTGGTATTAAAGCCTAATTTATAACTTTCACAAAGTTTAAGAGGTGTCCTCCATGCACTGACATGTTCATTAGTGAAAGTTACCAATGCTACATTAGTGTGCATCTCATAACATGTGATCTTATTATGGCTTTACCTGACCCAGTAAAAGTGTCAAGCGATCCATCTCCAGTTGTGGTGGTGGTGGTTGTTTCACTGCTGTTCATGGGCTCTGTTTTGACTGCAAGAAGAGACACTACACATAGAAGAATAAGTAGACATGAGATTTTACTTCTAAATTTACATCAGAGACCTCATGCCAGTGTCACGAGTGGCAGTCCAGCTAGAACAGACATGCGATTGAAAAGTTTAGAATTTTATGAGAACAGTCTGCTACTGCACTTTCTGAAATGGCCACACATGCATCTATTTATGTCTCTATTGAAAGACTGCTATAATTATCTGGATTAATATCAATCTAAATCTAATCGATTCTAGCAATTCCCCAAAACTAGTGGACAGGAAGGAGAGGAGAGTAGCACATAAAAAATAGTTATGGTTGAGAACCAATACAATATGTTTTTGTTCTCTTCCAGCAGCATATTGCTTTCACAGTGCAAGCTTTCTGCCACCCCCAACCAGTGTGTTTTTCTACCTCAAAGCTAACCCTCACTGAAATTGGGGACTTATTCTCCCCAAAGGAAAAAAAAAAAAAAAGAAAAGAAAAGAACTATAGGCAGTGCACAAACGATAGCCATGAAAAGCCAGCTTCTAATTAATGTACTAAGAAATAATTATACAACATAGACTTCTGCTTTTATTAGAGGCTAAGCTGCACTAGGAAAATAAATTATAGCTGCACCACAATTACATTCAGAACACTCGTACAGTTAGGTAGATGTGCATATTTACAGCATACATTAGTTGCCAGTTGATAACTACTGGGGGCCTGATTTTCATTTACGTGAAGGCTCTTTTACACAGCCAGAACAGTATAAAGAGGCTAAGTGCAAATGAGAATCAGGCCTTGTATGTTTTACTAGACATGTGGTAGATCATGCATTTTAATTCTAAGAACAAAAAAGTCTGGAATTTTCAAAGAAGCTTAAAGGCTTACACTGGGAAATTTACCAGCAGAACAATAGCGTTATAATTATACCATGTATTGTTCGGCTGATCAATTTCGCCATGTTTACAAATCCTAAGTGAATTGGGGAATTAACTCTCTTAAGCCTGGTCTACACTGGGGGTGGGGGGGTGGGTGGGAATCGATCTATGATACGCAACTTCAGTTACAAGAATAGTGTAGCTGAAATTGATGTATCTTAGATCAACTTAGAATCACTTACTTCGCGTTCTCGCGGCATGGGATCGACGGCTGCAGCTCCCCCATCGACTTTGCTTCTGCCTCTCACCATACTGGAGTTCAGCAGTCGACAGGAGACGATCAGGGATCGATTTATTGCGTCTACACTACACGCAATAAATCGATCCCCGATAGATCGATCGCTACCTGCCGATCCAGCGGGTAGTGTAGACGTACCCTTAGGCCCCTTTCAAAATCTCAGCCAAATTCTTTGGTGGTTTTTACCTGAACAAGCTATGAGGTCTATTATAGCTATTTGAAATTACACACACCTGCCTTTGTCCCCCATCCATAATGGATCTTTCATAGGCAAATGGGTGAGTTGGGTGATTGATACTTAACAGTAACACTACAGACAATACATGACCGCACATGAAATATGGGTGGAATTTGGGACATTGTGTATACAATGCAAATTTCAAACAAGGACTGTGGAAATTAACTTTTTGATTATTTATGGGAATTATGTAAATCTTAATATGTAAAATGTGAATTTTACAGGATACCAACAAATGGGCAGCCTGAACAAATGCAGTGTAGTTGGTTGGCTTCACAGTGTAGGATGGGAGAGATAGGTCAAAATAGTTTACTCCTATCAATGGTCCTCCTATTCTCCACTGCATGCTCCTGGAAAACAGGGTCATGGAGATTGCTCTGCACATGTCAAAGTTAGGGATATCAATTTAAGTGCCCAAAAGAAAGAATTACTTCTTCAGAAGGCCACTGAAATTGTTCCACAGCATCAGAAAAAAAAAAAATCAGCAGCAGCAATGTATTTTTAAACCAAATCCTATGTTTCACCATATTTCTGTCCTAAGATAATTTCCAAGAGATGGAGGGTTAAAATATAAATGTGGAAATGGACTGACTTTTCTTTGCACTGATAATAAATAGCTTTTGCAATGAGAAAGCAGTTGGAACAAAAAGAGATGTATACCAAAATTTGGGGAATGTGTTTTTATACTAAATACAATACACATGAAAAATTAAGGAAAGCTTTTCTCCATAAGACAAAGATTGTCCTGCATTGCTGCTAATGAAACCTAGGGCTATCTGCTGCATAAATGACAGCTGTGCTGTCAAAGGGAACACTTTTTACTGACTTGATTGTGAAGAGGCTCAGGCCTTGCACCTCTGTGTCTACATATATCAGAAAGTATGCAGCTTGCTAATTTGGTCTTCTTTGCAGTCTCTGTTCCCTTTATGACTGCCACAATCTTCTCTTCTCCATCACAGTAGTCTATGACTACCTCAAAATCTTTAATGTATATTCTCACAACACCCCTGCAAAGTAGGGAAGTGCTATTAACCCAGCTCTACAGATGGAAAACTGAGGCACAGAGATCCTAAGTTCTTTGCCAAGGTCATACACAGACTCTATAGTGGAGCAGGGAATTCAACCCACGTCTCCCAAGTCCTAGGTTAATGCCATAGCCAATGAACTATCATTCTTCTCTTGTAGCTAGATTGATAGATATTCAGGAAAGCACTTTAGTATGTGCTTAATTGCTTTACTGAATTGGGGCCTAAATACTGAGTTGAAAAGTATTGTACTGAACTATCCCTACCTCCAATCATTGTGATGTGCAGCACACTTTCCTGGGCACAAATATTCACCAAGTTTTCCTCTCCTTGTCAAACAATCACTCTCCCCCAACTCTCAAATTAATTAAATTTGATAGAAAACTCCGAGTTAGAATTACATTTTGTCAACAATACATACGGAAAAGATCTTTTGAGATATCCTTGATTTTAAAACAGCTCTAGTCCATTACATTCAGATTTTATCAGAGTAAGGAAGTCATTTGCATGGCTAGACTTTTGGAATACTGCCCTTATTTTTCATGTTGCACATAATTAAACCATGAAAAAAACAGCATTAAACTAACCAAAAACCAGTTTAACTTTAAAAGAAAAAAAAAAAAAGCAATAAAATTTAAAGTTGAGATCAAAATATAAGCTCACACCATTTAAACACACACTGTTTTGCCTAGGTTTTGTAGCACATATAACACAGTGTGTGGCATCATGTAATGTTCTGAAACTGCTACAATATCTATCCTAGTAAGGCCTTGGCTACACTTACCCGGTAGTTCGACGGCTGGAAATCGAACTTCTGGGTTCGACTTATCGCGTCTAGTCTGGACGTGATAAGTCGAACCCGGAAGTGCTCGCCGTCGACTGCGAGAGGAGTACCGCGGAGTCGACGGGGGAGCCTGCCTGCCGCGTGTGGACCAAGGTAAGTTCGAACTAATTCGAACTAAGGTACTTCGAACTTCAGCTACGTTATTCACGTAGCTGAAGTTGCGTACCTTAGTTCGAATTAGGGGGGTAGTGTAGACCAAGCCTAAGGGAAGCAGGGTGACTTAAAAATTTGAATTACAGTGTGTAGCCCAAAGAAATTGGGTCGAGCACCAAATGGTCCGAGGTCAACCATGATCAGTTGGGACATAGATGGTCGACGAAAAAGCAGGGGGGTGGATCCTGGGCAGTGGCTGGGGCACCGTCCTTGGGCACATCCTCAAAATGCCCATTTCTGGCTGCCCTGGTCTCTGGAGGGGCCAGGCTGGGTCGAAGAGCGGGAAGATGAAGGGTGGCATCGCTTAAACTCCTCATTATTTTCCTTCTCTCTGTAGGAGTTGGACTGGGGGACACCCCATGATCTTGATGGAGGCAGAGAAGGAGGCCGGAATGGCTTTCTAGCCTGTTGAGAAGTGTGCAGGCCCAAGGACCAGAGGGTGGCATGGGAGTCATTAAGACTGTGAAGCCGTGTATTGGTCTGAAGAGCCCTGCTCCCTCAAACGGGAGATCCTGCAGGGCAGTCTGCATCTCTTGGGTCAGCTTGGAGGACTGTAACCAGGAGCTACACCTCATGACCACTGCAGAGGAGATCACCCTGGCCGCTGAGTCTGTAACATCTCAGCCCATCTGGAGGGCGCTTCTCGCCACCGCTTTGCCCTCATCCACTAATGGCAAACTCCTGGGCTTGGTCCTGTGGAAGGCTCTGCTTGAACTTGCTGATGGAGTCCCACAGGTTGAAGTTGTACCTGCCTGTACCTGATGGTTAGACACCCAAAACTGCTGCTGGCTGTTGAATAAATTTTTCTGCCATGTAAGTCCAGTCTCTTGGTGTCTTTATTTTTGGGTTTGCCACTGGCCTGGCCTTGCCTGTCCCTTTCGTTGACGACAGACACTACCAGATACCCTGCAGGAAGGTGGGTGTACAGATATTCAAATCCCTTTGCTGGGACATAATATTTCTTTTCCGCTTTTTTGGAGGCAGGCGGAATGGAGGAGCGGGTCTGAGACACAGACTCGGCAATTTTCAGGACCCCTGGGTGGACGGACAATGCGACCCAGGCTGGGGTGGAGGAGAGTACGACATTGAAGAGGTCGTCAGACTACTCCTCTAGCTCCTCGACCTCAAAGTTCAGGTTAGCAGCCACCCTTTAGAGTAGGGCCTGGTGCTCCTTGAAATCATTGGGGGGGGACTGCTCGCTTGCGAGGGGCCTGCCACCGCCTCGTCTGGGGATGACGAAGATGACTGTACCGCAGGGGGAAGGGCAGCTTCCCTTTGCCCGTCTGGGGATGGCTCTTTGGGTGTCGGGGCCCACTGCAACTCTCCTGCGTCGGACTCAGCAGCGTGCTCCGATGCTGGTGCTGGCTGGGCTGGAGGGAGTTTGTCCGATGCGACCTGAGAGGAATGGTGGGAGTACAGGACAGGCATGATGGGTACACGCTATAGGCTCCAGTACTGCCACTGGGTGGGCCACTGCCCCTGCTGCCATGCTGACAGGGCCGTCTCGCAGGTCGTCGGTGATTTGGCTCTCCTAGGTGAGGGGCTGAACTCTCTCTCCAGCTCGGACCACTGTAGATGCTGGAGTCGGTCATCTGACCCTTGTCAGCAAACAGTAAGGAAAGGGCGAGGAACGGTGCCTGCACGACCAGGATCAATCCCGCACTGAGGGGGATTGATGTTGTTGTGGGGGGGACTGCCTAGGCGATGGGGATCTGTACTGTGGTGATCTCTGGTCGGAGGCCCGGCGGTACTGCAGATACAGGGATCGGCGTCATGACTTGGGTGTCCTGTGCTTCGTAGGTGGCGACCTTGGCGTTAGAGACCTGAGTCTTCTACCCAGAGACTGAGGCTGTGGCACCGGGATACCAGGCCGTGGTGATGGGGATCGATGCCTGCATTTCGGGGATACTCCGTTGCTCTAGTGGGAGGTCCCATAACTGGCTTGCCCTTAGAGGTCTGGGCCTTAACATGGTCCATCGACTGGTTTGACCTCTGTGATGCTGGCTGGCCTACTTGGTCCTTGGCTGCCGGGGCCACCTCAGGCACAGGAGGTCCTACTAGGGGCCAGGATCCCCTGCCGCTCCTGGGAGTCAGATGTCTGGCTGGACTAGGGGGTCTGACCACAGCAGTACCCCTGTGTAGCTCCAGGGCAGGCACATAGCTTAACACAGGTACTTTGCCCAACTCCCCCCTGTCCTGCGGTGCTGACGGGCCCTTGGGCTTCAGCTGCTTCTTAGGACCCGGCAAGGGGGAACGGTGCACCCAGCGTTGCACTGCGTGCCAACGCCAAAGTGCTAGGCATGGAGTCTGATCAGAAGGGGTCCAAGGCAGGACGAAGCGCAGCCTCCAGGAGGATGGCCCTCAAGCAGATATCCCGCTCCTTTTGAGATCAAGGACGAAAGTTTTTGCAGATCCTGCACTTGTCTTTTCTGTGTGATTCCCCCAAACACTTCAAACAGCTATCATGGGGGTCAGTAATGGGCATCGGCTGGGTACATGATGAACATGGCTTGAAGCCTGGGGAACAGGGAATGCCCCGCTCTGTGGCGAAGTCCCAGCTGGGACTCTAACTACTAAAACTATTATCTAATACTCAACGTAATGGTCAAACTAAATACCTAAGAACTGACTATAAAGGAGACAGAACAATGGCTGGAAGAACCGCAACGCTCTCGAAATGCAAGACAAGGTGCTCCGACCAACTGTCATGGGTGGTAAGAAGAAACTTGGAGGGTGTAGCGTCATTAGCGCCTGTTATACCGATGCATGAGCGCAGCACTCAAGGGGGTGACACAGCTGACCCTATGGATCCACTAAGGCAAAAGTCTTCAACAACTGTGCACATGGGTACATACACACCTAAAATGGAATCGACATGACTAAGCACTCCAAGAAGAACTAATGAGCTGCAAAGTTTCATTTTTTAACAACTAAGCAATATTTTAAGGACTGAGAATGCAAAATGGTATAATTAGATGGGCAGCAGATTTAAAAATTGTATTAAGATGATGTTAAAAAAAATAGTGAACAGAGTTTGAGCATAGAAGTTTCTGGTCATCAGGGAATAACATACAGATTATAGAGGGTGCAAAGTTTGGTTTAAGATAAGGTGGCATGAGGAATACATAATCTGCAATATCCCCGAGTGGGGGTAAAAGGTTGACGGGTCAAAGTACAGACATTGAGATATGAGGGTATGAAGTTAATAAAGTGGCTATGTTCGGGTGTGGATTATAATGAGTGGATATGATGATGAGGATGGATTGACCCTCATTTGGTGAGATTTAATGTTTAGGGAGTTTATGGTTCCAGTTCATATGATCCAACAGAGAAGGTCACTTGCTCCCTTTCTCGTAGTGGGAGAACGATGTCACTCTGGCTCATGCCTCCTGGTACTGTCGGTGGCCGGTGATGTGCTTGATGTAGATGTCCCTGGACCATCAGATGGCGTCTGAAACCAGGAGGCGCCACATGAGACATGCATACCGTCGACCGATCCTGCAGGTCCGCAGCACACGTCGTTGCAGGGGTCCCAGGCACCCAGGGCTCCGACAATCAGGGCGTCCATCTGCACCTCATAGCCCTTTGCTCTCAGGGTGTCAGCCAGGGGGGCGTACTATTCCAGCTTACGAGCTCGGGCTTCGCAAAATGCTGGAGTCCTGTTCTCAAAGGAGACCGTGACGTCGACGAGAATGATCTTTTTCTGGGCCTCGTCGGTGACGACCACGTCAGGTCATAGCTGGCTGTCAGTACCGGCGATGGTGCAGTTCACGGAGATCTCCCCCACGCATGGCGCGATGGCTTTCACCAGGCGGTTCTGAATGGCGTTGTGGCACAGCTACCAGGCTCTGGAGTGGGGTTTGCAGCTGCACAGGACGTGGGGCAGGGTCTAGTTGGGGTAGCTGCACTTCCTGCAATGCTTGTCTCGGTTCCCGTGGAGGACGGCTCCGTTGAGTGGGACGCAGTTGAGCCGGGCACGGTGGATGAACCGCCAGTCAGCGAAACGGGTGAAGCCGTCCCTGGTGAGGAAGTGGTTGCTGGCATCCCACTTGCTGGTCAACTCAAAGGCTTTACCCTGGTCCGGTTTACGCTTCAGGGTTTCCCTGTACAGCGAGTGGATGGCGGCCTTCAGAGTCCTCTCCAGGAAGCCCCTGGCCATCGGGGTAACGATGGTGTTGTCGTGGGACCTGATCTGCAGCACCAGGATTCCCAGCTCCTGGCGCTCCTTGCACTATTCCCAGCGGCAGCCGATGCGCTTCCCCAAGCGACGCGTGGTGTTGTGAGTGCGGGACCACAGTGAAGCGATGTCGCGCCCGTCCCGTCCGAATTCCCCATCCAGGGAAAAACAACAAGGAATGTGGTGGCACCTTAAAGACTAACAGATTTATTTGGGCATAAGGTTTCGTGAGTAAAAACCTCACTTCTTCGCATGCATCCGAAGAAGTGAGGTTTTTACTCACAAAACCTTATGCCCAAATAAATCTGTTAGTCTTTAAGGTGCCACCACACTCCTTGTTGTTTTTGTAGACACAGACTAACACGGCTACCCCCTGATACTTGACCCCATCCAGGGAGGCGCTCAGGAAGGTGGCGATGTCTTGGTTCGAGGGGGCTCTGCCGATCCGCTTCTCTGTTGCATCATGCACGGCGTTCGCCGCAATGTTCCTCACCGTGGCGTCGGGACATGTCAGCAGATGGAAGGTGTGAGTTATCACTGCGACGTCGCACAGGTCACCCATGAGGGGGACGTTGGCGCCGCCGTGCCTGTGGGTGATGTAGACCAGCTCGTTGCTGGCTCTCTGGGGAAGGAACAGTTACTTCTTCACCAGCTTCCGGATGATCTTGTCTGCCTTGTTGAGGGGCACCTTCGCCACGGCGGATCCCCTTAGGGTGAACAAGATGCGTGGGATCAGGAAGGTGTTCAGGGTGTTTATCTTCTACCACGGTGCCAGCAGGGAGGCATCAATCTTGGTGGCGTCCTGGAAGATCTCCTGGATGGTGTCCTCGGGTGTTTGCCGGACACGGAACCCTGTTGGCGTGCCAGATGCTGGTATGCCTGCCCTTCTGCCAGGGGGATGAGGGGCTCACCCGGGATCTAGAACCCCGTTGTCTGCACCCGTTGTCTGCACAGAGTCGCTTTTGCTGCTGTCAATGTGCAGAGTTGCGCACTTCTTCGCATTGAAGCGGAGCTCCATCCAGTCAGTAATTTCGCTGATGGCATCTAGCATATCTTGGAGGCTCTCTGGGTCGTCCGCGGTCAGGACCAGATCGTCTGCGTAGGCCAGAATGCTGAGTTTCTTGCCGTGCAGGTCGAAGCCGGTCGGGCCATTGGGAGATGGCTCGGATGAGCGGTTCCATGGCCAGGTTGAAGATGATGGGGCTAAGGGCGCATCCTTGTTTCACGCCGCGGCAGATGGGGATGGCGTCCGTCTCTCCGTCCATGGTGCGGATGGTGGTGGTGCAGTCCTTGTAGAGGTCCCGTAGGATCTGGATGAAGGTTTCTGGCATCCCAAACTCTCCCAGGGTGGCAAAGATGTGATGGTGGGGTATGGTCCCAAAGGCGTTGGTCAGATAAAGCCATGCTACTGCGCACTGCCTCTTGGACCTCCTGGCCTCCTGGATGGCCGTCTGAAGGAGGAAGTTGTGCTCATAGCATCCCTCGCAGGACATGAAACCCTTCTGCACTGAGCTGACGGCGTCCCCGCACACTGACCAGTCTGTGATCCTTGCTGCGAGGCAGCTGGCATACAGCTTGTAGATGGTGGAGCAGAGGGAGATGGGCCTCCAGTTGCCGGGGTCGTCTTGTTCGCCTTTTTTGTGGATGAGCACGGTCATGGACTTTTTCCAGAAGCGGGGAACGCGATGGAACTGCTTGCATTTGTTGAAGATGGCAGCGAGTACCAAGCAGCCGGGGTCTCGCTTCTTCAGCAGGGGGTAGCGGATGCCATCTTTTCCAGGGGTGGTGTTTTTGGTCCTCGACAGCCTCGCCTGCACCTCCTGCGGGGAAAAATCTCACTCCAAGTCCTCCGTGAGGTCGATCCGGGGTAGCAGGGAAAGGCACTCTGGGTGTCGCAAGTTGGTCTGGGCCTCGTGATCAAACACATCCTTGAAGTAGGAGTAGAGCCTCTCGGACTGGATGGCACAGTAGGAGGAGGTCCCGTCGAGGATCTCCCTCATAGCTTTCGTCCGGTTCATCCTGTATAGTTTCTGAATATGGGATGCAGCCGCCGGATCGTAGCGGCGGCCGACGTCCCCTCTCCTGCCTTCTCTGGTGGTGTTGTTACGGCTTGGCGCAGGGAATCTGCGAGTGGCCCGTGCGGCTTCCCTCCTTGTGGCCGTAATTTCCGCAGACAGTTCTGCAGTCAGTCTGTCCATCAGGATGTCGAAGTTCTCAAAGTCCTCAGCCTTTGCCAGCTCTTCCATCCAGGTGGATTGCCACGGCGTGGCGACCCTCGCTCGCGGCCGTCGCTCCTCCTGCTGCGTTGTCTCCACGGGTTCAGGTGCTGCAGAGACAGTTTGCGGCCTCGTTGTCCCTCAGACTATGGAGCGGTATTCAGGTGGGTCTTGAGGCGGGGGTCCTGGTGTGGTGGGGAGGGCAGCTCTCGGTGTCTCCAAGGCAGCACTGGATCTTCCGGGAGGGAGTGGGGTTCTGGAAGCACCGGTGCTGGGCTTTGTCGGGGTGCGGTCGTGTTTGGAAATACTGGGGATTGTTCTGGTTCTTCTGCAGGTGGCATCCGGCTGGTGGGTCCTTGGTAGGGCATGGGGTTTTTGGCAGTCAGAGGCTCTTTGGATAACCTTGGAGGAGGTGTTGGGTCTCCCGGGGGTGGGGTCTGGCTGTGCGATCTGGGGGCTACGGGAGGCTCCTCCGTTGGCTGGATCTCACCGTGCAGCCTGGAGGATGATGCTAGTTGCTTCTACGGCGGGGTGGCATGAGGTTACCTGTGGGGGAGCGCTGCAGCGTCTCGTGTCCGTGTTGTGCCGGATGGTTTTTATGAGGTCGCTGAGGCGTCTGGTGAGGTTGTTGACCTGAGAGGTGGCGGTAGTCCCCCTCACAGCAGTGTCCAGCGTGGGGATTTTGGAGACGGGTCTGGTCCTTTTGGTGGCATCGTCAGTCCTCGAGGCAGGGGTTACGCTTCCTTCATTGGCGGTTGGTCCCCCCTTATCTGCTGTGACTCTGGGGACGCTGGCTGGGGTGCTGAAACCAGATCATCAGTGGGGGTCAGTGTTGGAACCCGGAGGATGTCAGTGGGATTCACTTTCGCGGTCGTGGGGGGGTCCCCTGCACGTGGCTTGATGAAACTTACATTTCTTTTGGGTCTCGAAGGGGAGATCGCAGCGGCTACACCGGAAAGCAATCCGTTTGTTGTAGGTCTTACGAACGTGTTTGCTGAGGGCTGCGAGGGTCTGGACTCCATGGACGGGGAGATAGAAGGGGCAGAGAAGGAGACCTGTAGGGAGCGGGTACTGGAGGTAGATGCGGTCTTCTTCCCCTGCCTCACCCTCTGTGGGGCGGATCTCTGTTGTGCCTGCAGACTCGCCAGGTGATTCCTCTGGGTATGGCAGAGAAGCTTGGGGAGATGAAGTTGCTCTTGGGGGGGGGGGGACGCTG
Organism: Trachemys scripta elegans; assembly: GCF_013100865.1. NCBI lineage: Eukaryota > Metazoa > Chordata > Testudines > Emydidae > Trachemys > Trachemys scripta. Next base: position 105,217,738 of record NC_048300.1, read on the forward strand.
GACTCACAGGCCACGTTGTCTCTTTGCCCGGAAGGGCAGCATGCGGCATCGAGATCTTGGGTTCTGAAGTGCATTCCCCTTCGAGCGGCCCTCTTCCAGACAGCCGGGTGGTAAGTAATTTTGGGGTCTGGGGTTGAGGAGGTGGTTCCTTCCGGACCATCCCTCTCTGGAGCAGTGGGGCGGCAATCAGCATCCTGGTCCTGGGTTGTCGGGGGGGGGGGGCCTCCCCCGGTGGCATCCTTCCCGGCGGGGCGGCAATCAGCATCCTGGTCCTGGGAAGCGGGCAAGGTTCTCCAGGGGTCCCCCTCCTGAAAAGCTGTTGAGATATTCTTGCTTCTGGATGTGAAGTCCCGAAGAGCCATCCTTCTGGAGCTGGGTCTCCCTGCAGAGGTATCCACGGGGGTTTTCTTCAGCCAGCTCCTAATATTTTTGTTCTTGTAGGTGGTCTGGGTCTTCCGTGAGGCGCCAAGGGGGGTCTTCAGGATAGGTTTTTGCTGAGCTTTCTGGAAAGCAGGAACAGCAGCAGCCGATGACAGTGTAGCTAAAGCTGAAAAAGAGTTTTCTTCCAAAATAGGAAGAGCGGAGTATATCTTCAAAGCAGCATCAATTTTTTAAAAAATGGCTGCAGGAGATTCCATCTTCTGGATGTGTGTTTGCAGTTGTCCATCAGAAGAAATTAAACTGATAAGAACAGACACTACACTTTGATCTTAGCTCCAATTTCTCCTCCCCTATACAGTAGAACTTCAGAGTTACAAATTGACTGGTCAACCACCACCTCATTTGGAACTGGAAGCATGTAAGTAGGGAGCGAAGAGGGAAAAAAAAAGAAATTACTACATAGTACAGTTCTGTGTTGAACGTAAACTACTAAAAAATAAAGGGAAAGTTTAAAAAAAAAAAATGTCAACGTAAGGAAATTGTTTCTGTCCTTGTTTCATTTAAATTAAGATGGTTAAAAGGCAGCATTTTTCTTCTGCATAGTAAAGCTGTATTAAGTCAATGTTCAGTTGTAAACTTTTGAAAGAACAATCATACATTTTGTTCAGAGTTATGAACAACCTCCATTCCCGAGATGTTTGTAACTCTGAGGTTCTACTGCACTTGAAAGCGACCACAGATCAGGGAAAGGAGGAGCCAATGAGAACAGGTGAGGATCCTTTAAAGGGTCAGTTCAGAGAGATGTCCCAAGACAGTTAATCAGATGTCTGATGCTCTCCTTTCACTTAACATTCAAGCCCTAGGACTTTCCTAGAAATCCTTAAATTGCTGTGGGGGATCCCAGTGATAATGGAGAGAAGCAGCTGACAGGCAGTGAGGATGTCACTCAAAGACCAATGGAAGACAACAGGCTATACAAAGTATCTCCCGAAACCAGCAGCAGGGGTTTGGAAAAAAGTCAGGATAGCCAAGCAGCCTTTCCAGTTAGGGTGGGATGCTATACACTGAAGGCAATGGGAGAAGCAGCCTGTGACTCCAGTGCAAGACATCTCACTACAGAGGCCAGGAGCAACCAAGGAAGGGTACATGCTGGGCTGGGTTATCATTAGCTGGGACCTGATCGAGTGCTAACTGGGCTGGCAGAGAAAGACAGTTACAGAACATTTGAGGTTGATGGGAGTGAGAAAAACACATGAAGGGAACAGACCAAGAGCAGCCATGCACATCCGATGTCATAACTCAATAGGTGTGGCAAATACACTATCACACACAGTTTGCCAAGCAAATACTATGCAACCACAGATGCAGCGAGCCAGTGGGAACACCACATAGAGAGGCCCCACCAACAAGACACAAAGATCTAAAAGGCATAGGACAAGTGATCCAACTGCCCTCTGAGAGAGTGGGATTCAAAGGAGAACCCTATGTACTAGGCGGAGCACCTCCCAGGATAGCATGTACCTGCCCACTGGATTTCCCCCTTGTTAATTAGTTAGGAATTAAGTTGTATGTGGCAATGTACTTTTTCCTTCACCTGTACCTACTAAAATAACAGACTAGAATAGAGGAGATATTCTAGCCCCCATAGTAAGCCATTTATTCTGGCACAGCACTTTCTTTGTGGAATGCATACAAGATATTTTTGTAATACCTTAAAGTGGCTGACTTGCATATACAAAGTCATTTCAAACTTCTTTTTTTAAAAAGTCAGCTTTCTGAAACCTTAACAACTTTGGTCCCAAACTGCAAAGTTAAGCATGTGTGTCATATTCTGCAAGATGGGGCCTTTCAGAATAACAGATTATGGTTGGTATTTGTGTGTGTACTAAGAACAATTCTACACATTATCCTGAGATATTTAAATTATACAATACAAAAATGGGTTTCATTAGTTAAAATGGATACCATATGGGACCGTGTTTTCAGTGGGCCTCAACACTGACCTCCAAAACTGTGCATGCAGGATTTTGCATTTCCAAACCCTATATCTGCAAAGAACTCCGAGTGACCAAAGCATGAAAATCCAACTTCATAGAAAGGGTTTGAAAATTTGGCTCAGGCAAACTTCCAAAATCAGCTTCTAAGGGTATGTCTTCATTACAGAGTTAAATCAGATGATCACAGGGACGCCACTTGGCCGGTTTTATACAGGATGGTCTTTTTGAGAGATTTGTCCCGTCTGGTAGTGGGACAAAAACAGAAGTGGTTTTCTGCATTATTGGACAGGAGTTATCATTTTGAACAGCATATTGCTCCACCCCTGCCGGCATGACCACACGTGCAGCTGGTGTGGGATGGGTGCTCTTGAAAACTGAGTGCACCATGCATACAAGATCACCCATTTGGGTCATCTGATCCCACTGAGGGGTACCAAAAGAAACTGCACAGTCTGCTCAAGAAACTCCCTGAAGCAGCACAGGAACAAATCTACACAGATACAACCCTAATGCCCCAACCAGGGGTATTCTATCTGATACCCAAGATCTATAAACCTGGGAATCCTGAACAGCCCATCATCTCAGGCATTGGCACCCTGACAGCAGGATTGTCTATGTGGACTCTCTGCTCAGGCCCTATGCTACCAGCACTCCCAGCTATCTTCGAGACACCACTGACTTCCTGAGGAAACTACAATTGGTGATCTTCCAGAAAACACCATCCTAGATGGATGTTGAAGCTCTCTACTCCAACATTCCACACAAAGATGGACTACAAGCCGTCAGGAACAGTATCCCCAATAATATCACAGCAGACTGGTGGCTGAGCTTTGTGACTTTGTCCTCACCCACAACTATTTCAGATATGGGGATGATTTATATCTTCAAGTCAGCAGCACTGCTATGGGTACCCGCACGGCCCCACAGTATGCCAACATTTTTATGGCTGACTTAGAACAACGTTTCCTCAGCTCTCGTCCCCTAGTACCCCTACTCTACTTGTGCTACATTGATGACATCTTCACCATCTGGACCCATGGGAAGGAGGGCCTTGAGGAATTACACCAGGATTTCAACAATTTCCACCCCACCGTCAATCTCAGCCTGGACCAGTCCACACAAGAGATCCACTTCCTGGACACTACAGTGCAAATAAGCGATGGTCACAAACACCAGCCTATACTGGAAACCTACTGATTGTTATTCTTAGCTACATACCTCCAGCTTTCATCCAGTCCACATCACACGATCCATTGTTTACAGCCAAGCCCTAAGATACAACCGCATTTGCTCCAATCCCTCAGACAGAGACAAACACCTACAGGATCTCTATCAAGTGTTCTTAAAACTACAATACCCACCTGGGGAAGTGAAGAAACAGACTGATAGAGCCAGAAGGGTACCCAGAAGTCACCTACTACAGGACAGGCACAACAAAGAACGTAACAGAATGCCAGTAGCCATCACCTACAGTTCCCAACTAAAACCTCTCCAGCGCAACATCAAGGATCTACGACCTATCCTGGAGGACGATCCCTCACTCTCACAGACCTTGGGAGACAGGCTAGTCCTCGCTTACAGACAGCCTCCAAACCTGAAGCAAATACTCACCAGCAACCACACACCATACAAACAGAAACACTAACCCAGGAACCAATCTCTGCAACAAACCCTGTTACCAACTCTGTCTACATATCTATTCAAGGGACCTAACCACATCAGCCACGCCATCAGGGGCTCGTTCACCTGCACATCTACCAATGTGATATATGCCATCATGTGCCAGCAATGCCCCTCTGCCATGTACATTGGCCAAACTGGACTGTCTCTACACAAAAGAATAAATGGACACAAATCAGACATCAAGAATTGTAACATTCAAAAACCAGTAGGAGAGCACTTCAGTCTCCCTGGACACTCAACAACAGACTTAAAAGTGGCAATTCTTCAGCAAAAAACCCTTCAAAAACAGACTTCAACAAGAAACTGCAGAGCTGGAATTAATTTGCAAACTTGACACCATCAAAGTAGGCCTGAATAAAGACTGGGAATGGCTGGGTCACTACAAAAACTAATTTTCCCATCCTTTCTTATCAACTGTTGGGAATGGGCCACATCCACCCTGATTGAATTGGCCTCGTTAGCACTGAGCCACCACTTGGTAAGACAACTCCCATCTTTTCATGTGCTGTATATTTATATCTGCCTACTGTATTTTTCACTCCATGCATCTGATGAAGTGGGTTATAGCCCATGAAAGCTTATGCCCAAATAAATTTGTTAGTCTCTAAAGTGCTACAAGGACTCCTCGTTGTTTTTGCTGATACAGACTAACATGGTTGGGGCAGAGTCACTCTGGCAGGAATTGCCAGAATGTCCAGTATTCCAGGAATGTGAGAGTGGCCACCCTAGGTGATCAGCACCTGGGTCTGAGCACCTGCATTAGCCTTACTTGGGTGTGAACAGCCACACTGCAAAGACTAACACGTTCCTGTGTCCTCGCTGGTGCTGCACTCATTCAGGTAGGAGGATTTCTGGGGGCATATCCCCTGGTGATTTGTCCTGCTGTAAAATGAGCCACTCTATGATTCTTTCGCAATTAATTATGAGAGAACTTATCTGTCCTTCTGTGCACATGGCAGGAAATGTGGGAACTACCAGCACTTGAGTGATTTATACTGAGTCCTCACTGCAAAGTGGATAGATTACTAACCTGAGTGAAAGCAACATCCATGATTTAGCCAATACCACAGACAAGCCAGTTAGCCCGGGACGAAAGCATCGGGTTGAAAGACAGCTTTGTGTGTGGTCAGGCAGGGGTGTTGGAGTAACGATGTAAGTAAGAGACTGCGTTAACTCTGTGATGATGACATACAATTACACGTGGAAATACAGAGTAAGTGTAAAAGCCTGCATTTTTGTTTGAGCAGAAGTATGACTAATTTGTGTATAAATCTGGTTGCACGGTTTTGTGTGCACAAAATTGCAATTGCAAATTTAAGAGTCTAGGTTGATGCCCCTTTGAAAACATGTACGTGCCTCTCAACTCAATTCTGTAAATAGTTACAACTATGCATATCCACATTTAAACTAAATTTAGATTGTAACCTCTTTGAGGCAGAGACCATCATTTTCTTATGTGTTTGTATAGTACTTATCACAGTAGGGCCATGTGCTATGATTGGGCCCCTAGATGTTACCAAAATACAAAGAAAACAATAATAATGCATATGGGAGGAAAGGAACGAGTGGTAGTAACTGGTTGTAGGATCATAAAAATGTTTGTAAAGTGCCCAATACATTTACAACCTTGATTTGTGCTCAGGTAAGCATTTAATATAGTACCTAAAAATAAAAAAAAAGATAAATGGACATTCAGTGGAAAAAAACATTAATCTGGCTGCACGGGAAGCTGATATCGTTGGGAGCAATGGATGCTCAATCAGAGCTGTGGGTGCTCAGCCTCTCTGAAAACAATGCCATCAGATTATGAGGATGTATACAGTTAACCTCATTCTAGGACAATTAAAATTCTTGTTACTATGAAATGGCTTAACAAGTATGGTAAAATAAATGTTTGTTACTGCTTCTTTCTGGTTTTCCAGCTCTGCAAAAGGTTCTGAGAAGTAGGAAATCACATAAAAATGTTCTAAACCACAGAACAAAAGAACAAAACAAAACAGGAGAAATGTAACACAGCAGTCGTGGAGCCACAAAGTCACACACATGCACTATACCATGATCTCTCATACTTGTTGCAGAAGAGGGAGTGCTGCAACTCAGCAACCAGTCTGCAGTATTTAAAACAGTCATGTTGTCTCCTGAGAATGGGAATGGTATAATGGTTCATTGTCTGAATGTCTGCTCAATATACATGAATATTCTTTAATGCCAGTAGGTGTTTTTGCCCTTTGAGCCTAGTCTTTAGCTGCACAGTATTGCTTTTGTGAATATTATTCTAGCTGGTTTATTTAAATAAAATATACACATATAATTATTAGTGCTCTTAAAGGTCTAGTTTCAGCCCCTCCTTATTCTGGAATATTGGTATTTGGTTTTTAAATGTGAATACACTGAATCTTAAAGATATCACTAGAGGGGTCTATTCCCTCCATGCTCACATGTAAATTTTTACAGACATTAATGGAATTTTTGCATACAGAGAAGTGATTAAAACTTTATATTGTGGGAAGAAAGAACTGAATGACCAATATTTTGGTGTAAAATGCTAAAATAAGTGTAGTGCACACTAGTGTACAACATCTAAGAACCATGGGTGAAATTCTGGCTCTGTTGAAATCAATGGCACAACACTCATTGACACAACAGGGGCTAGGATTTCACCTCCTAGTCTGATACCCTTGCTCACACTGTGCAGTGTCGCATTCAGACTACTCACCAGACCAAGGGCAGCAAAATCCATTATTAGCATAGAAAACAGAACTGTGATTGACCTAAATTTCAGCAATCTCTTTATAGAGGTACATGGAGCACTAATCATTTAAGTAATAACTTAAGTAATAGTAGCAGTCATTAAAGAACAGGTTAGACAAATAGCTGTCAGAGATGGTCTTCGTATACTTGGTCCTGCTTCAGTGCACGGGGCTGGACTAGATGACCTGACAAGGTTCCTTTCTAGGATTTCTATGGTTTGAGCAATATACAATGAAGATTTGAAAAAGATTGGTATGTTACAACCATTATTTATGTTATACTTTCAATACTTGCCGACAACTGAGTCTCCCGACCTAATGTCTTTCCTCATTCAGTTTCAAGTTGTTGAACAGAATTAAATGGAAACAACTGTACAAATTTGAAATGTTCTATTGTTCATCTTTTTTTGCTGAGGGCTGATATCTGTCTGCCTATCAATCAGCCTTATGCTCATCATTAAATTAAAATGCTAAACTTAAAAAGTTTATTAAAAATAGAAAAATGACATATAGCAACTTTCTGTGCATTGATGATGTCTTACACTTACCTCCTGTTCCATTTGTTGTGATGGACGTGCTGCTGAGATTAGATTTATCCAGTTTGGAACTACTCGGATTATCACTGCTTCCAACAAGATTATGAGGACTTGTTAGATCCTGCATTTCCATAGACCTGTTAGAAAAGGAAGCAACACAGGAACATAATAAAATAAAATAAAACAACAACATTTAATATTTGTATTGCAATAATACCTAGAAGCGCCAATCAAGGTTTGAGCTCTCATTGTGTAAAGCACTGTGCCCCCCCAACCAAATATGATTCCATCCCTAAAGAGTTTACAATCTAAATATCGGCATTTGCACCTTAAAAAGGACAAAAATATTATTTTATTGGAAAACAAACCTGTAGCTATTCTTTATTAGCAAAAATACTGTTACCAAAATTTGAAGTTTCCATGATGACATCAGAAATTATGTTTAACTTTATTCGTTTATTATTTTTGTGAGCCATAACAATTACTTATTCAATGTTAAATATCCATAGAAAACATTTTTTATTTTAAATTATTACTTTTATGAAACATCAGCCACTCTTACTTGAAAGCTATACTCAAAAAAATCAAACACATCTTGACAGCGAGCATCAAATGTATTGCAGCACACAAAGTTCAGGAATTTTAAAAACAATATGATAACATAACTATAACTCCATTTTAGAAGTCAATTAGATATACTTAGATTAATAACCTAGGTATGTTTCTTTGAAATCTTTGGCATCATTTTTACACCACACTTAAGAATAAGTTATTTATAATTAGATGTAGACAATAATATATTCTCTACTTTTTAAACAAGTATCACAATATAATTAACACACACTTATTAAGACTCATAATACACCTATAAGTTAGGTACATATATTGTCATCCTTCTTTTGAAAAGGGGGAACTGAAACATGGAGAAGTTAAAGGAATAGGCCATAGTCACACAGCACGTCACAGCAGAGCTAAAAAAATAATCTCCAAAGCCCCCCAACTCCTCATTCTGTATTCTAACCACTAGTCATAACTGTGTGCCTAATAAATGAGAACAGAAAGATGACAGAACAAATTAATTTGTTATGTACTATAGGAAGCTTATTTAATCCAATTATTTTATGCATTTTTGTTTGGTTAAGTTTTACGTATTTTTTTCATTCCGTGTTATTTCCATATAGCCTAGAAAGTACTGATTTCCAAAACATGATATCACTGATTTAGATTTTTCATTCAAATTTAGAGCCTCATCACGACTTTTAATATCACAGCCATGTCAAGGGGATGTACACAGTTCTCCACCAGTGATAGGTCTAAGAGACATGCTGCCTCACTCACAACACAAACAGTATGCCTCCAGGTGTGCAGGGAGAGAGTCCATACTAGATTGGCAACTGCAATCCACTTTGCAATATGTGCGCAGCTTTTCCTTGCTCGATTTACAAATTAATTACATGGATCTTCCCCCCCTACCCCTAAAACATCTTTACTGTCTGCAAAGTTGCAAGGCCAGCTACAAGAGAAAAATAATTTACCATGTGTATTCTACCAAGGCCAATAGAGAGATTATTTTGCATCTTATTGGGATTCCAATTTTCCTGTTTTGAAAGGAGTGAGGATGGCTGTGAGGGAGATGGAGTATAAGGGGCAATTTAATAGGAACTCCTGTTCCTATTTAAATGGTTATTGAGGAGCAGGGGACAGGTGTGTCAATACTGTGGGCACTTTTTGTCTAGTCCCTAATGTAATCATTGAAAATTTCCCTCTGTAGCTTTCTGTCCTCCATGCTAATCTCCTGCATGCTCTGGGGAAAAATACTTGCATAATTTCTACCTCCAGCTGTTCGAACCTGTCTTGTCTCTCAAAGGGAAGCCTCATTTTCTGCTCCTAATAGTATAAATAACTTGATGAACATTCTAATTACTTCAGATACATTTGTACCAAGGTATACGGTTATATACAAGACTTGAAAGCCCTTCATTTTCCCATGTTGGGAAACATCACATCACAACTGGAACAATGTATTAAGGTCCTTCTCCGAAGCCCCTTAAAGCCAATACAAAGCATCTCATTGACTTCAATGAGTATTTGAGATGGGCCCTCTATGCATCAGAGTTCTTTCGGCAGGATGCTCTCCCCAGCAATGGTCTGGATGAGTAGTGGGAATCTTATAAGTGTAGGGAGGAGGTCACGCACCAGCATGTACAAATTTTATAACTAATATTCAATAATGCAAAGGCATAAACTGAGATTTAAATGGTCTTGACCCAGATTTCATCATCCAACCGCATATCCATTTCCATACATCTGTCAACAGAGCATTACATTTATTATCTACGGGAAATGTGATCAGTGATGAAATAAAATGAACACAAACGATTTACTGTTCTGTCAGGTTTTGTTTAGCAGTTTTCTGTACAGTGAAGCTATGCAGCTAAAGGTTAAAGAAAGTCTGTGTTTCCATCTTGTATGTGTTTAAGAAAGCAAGAGGGTACCCAAGATAAACAACTGGTATTTCATTGCCTATACAGTTTAATTCTCCCCATGTGTTCACTAAAGCAATGTCATGATTTCCTGCTCAAAAATGACCAGCTTGGAGATACTTGATGGATACTTCCAGATTAGAAACAAATAGAAGTTGTTCCCTTTTTCTAGTCAGGGTAAAAACTCTACTCTGTTCTCTTCCACAGTCACACACAATGTCTACACAAGGATACACTTCAGTAATATTCCAGAATGCAAAATAATAAACTTCCCCAAATATCATAGTTTAAAGGCTCCAAACACCTTTTACTTCTGATATGAATCAGGGTTATTTAAACAGAAAACAATTATCCTATCAGCTTTTTTGTTTACCAGACAATATAAACGGATCATCCCTCTTTTATACAAGGGACGGTTGTGATTCCACATATTTATGTCATCTATTGCATAGAAGAGTATGTTGTTCCATATTTTACTAATATGCTTTAAAAGTAGTGTGTTAAAAAGATCAATGCATGAATAGGAATTATGTTTGGATGAAAAAAAGAAGTACTTTAGTTTGGAGCCACTGTGCTTGTGGAGTCCCAATAAGATTTAAAATTATTTCATAAAACCATTTACATATATTTGTATTTATCCACAATGGCTTTGCCCCCAAGCAAGCAAGCACCTTTAAATACTTCCAAGGTACGGTACCTTAATTTTAGATTTTACTTCTTGTGTGATGGATTTTAATTCACCTTTCTCAAGATATCCTCACCGTTAACCTAAAAACATCTCAGCTAAGGTACAAGAAACCTACTGCATATTAGGTAATGAAAACAAGTAAGCGGTTCTAAACAAATTTTCTAAAAAAAGATGAAATTATTCCAACATCTTGATGAATTTTTTTTTTCAAATTAAATGCCTTGTAGATTTCTGCATTGACTTCAGCAGAAGCAGGGTTGGGCTCAATATGTTTTTCTTGCACTAACAGAAAAAGATGAGTGAAGTCTGAAGTACAAATTAGTGCTTCTAAACATACATGGTTTAGCCTGCTTTCTAGCGGATAAAGTGTTCATTATAGGCAGAGTGATGTCTATTGTTAAAGATGCCTAACATTTTTCATTTATAAACACTTATTTTCAATTGCTTATAACTTTGCCACACTTTTAACCATTTGAGCTGACATTTTCCATGCTTGGACTCTGCTTGAATTTTTTTTGTATCTGCCCAGCAAAAATGGATTAGCTGTTTTTAGAGAATAAGTGTGAGGAATGAATAGATAGTTTTACTATTATAACTTTTCTGCCTGACACCCCCCCCCCCCCCACACACCCCCTTTTTTTTTTTTTTAAACAGAGTATTAGCATCTCCATAGTTTGGACCAGAAATTTGAAATATAGGAAGGTGTTAGAGGCATCTTTTGCTGCCCCATAAAAACCCCAGGTTTGGCTAGCTCTAAGCCTATGAAAATTGGCATTTGCATATGCTGAGCAGAGGTTTTTAGGGGCTTGTTGATAAAATCTCTAAACATTGCATCTGCACTGAGCATGCTCCCAGTCCACAGTGAGCTTGAGCTCTAGATGGAATCCAGCAGCAGCAGCCTTTAGAAAGAACTAGGATTCCTAATCTTAGCTCTTCCACCATTCTGTGCACTTCACAACCCTTACACTGAGCAAGGACTCATGCTCCTAACTTAAGATGCAAGCAATTATCATTCCTCCCATTTTACAGTTAGGGTAACTGAGAGGTTGCACAAAGTCACTTCAGGTAGAGCTGGGAATAGAACTCTGTCACTAGTATGGCAGACCCAAGATTCATCCAGAGATGGCAGCCTTTGCAGAACAAATGAATGTGACAAAACTATGTCTGTGACTATGTCGCCTGTACCCACTAGACCACACTCCCTTCTGAAGCCAGCATTAGAAATTTCTGTTACTTCAGTTTGCTTTTTTAAGAACCAAGGCAATTAAATTTAAAGGACGAGAATGTTGCAAAATTGAACACCCAAAAGTTAGGAAATGCCAGCATTAAGGATGACCATGAAATTTTAATTTGGTCCTCTTGTGCACGTACAATATGGCACAGGTTTAGTTATGTGACCAAAGACTATTCTATAGGACCCATGCCTCATTCAGTGCACAGGCTATTCTCTTACGGTTTTAAAGCAGTGGCACAGGGTTGTATTCCTGACTCTGCCACAGACCTTCTATATGATTTTAAGCAAAACTATCACAATATATATCCACAAAGAGGCCAAAATAATACTGTATGGGAACCCTTACCTGTAGCATTTCTTAACTTCTGAATGCTTCACTTTGCAATGGTAGAATTTATTTAAATACAGGGGTTTTCTGCATTTAATATATTATAAATAGTAAGTTCAAACCTTCTTTGGCAAATCCTTTTGTTAAAATTCCCATTTTTTCTCTCTCAGTACAACTATAAGTTCATTCTTGCCACTTTTTTCTACAGGAAAACTAAACATCCATTTGCAAATTTTTAAATGAGCTAAAAATAAAATAATTCAGACAGAAGGAATACATATATTAGCCATTTTAGAAAAAAGTGTTACCTATGTAAATTGACAAGTTAAATAGGGTAGAACTAGAGCAAGCTTTGGGCCCTTCTCCAACTCAGGACACTCAAGTGGTGTTCATGACTTCCAGAGAACACCACATTAACCCTAATTGTGTCTTCTTTAACTTGATCATTTAAATGGCTAAAACGTTTTTAAACATACCTGTTCTGAAACAGAATACATTTTTACTGTACATAAACCTACTTTCTATCAGCAAGTTCTGAAGCACACACAGATCAACCATGAAACTATACAGGAAAACAGAAAACAAACCACATTATTTCCTAAATATTTAGCTTTAATTTTAAAGTATTTTAAATAAAAACTTTAACCAAATAAAATGCTCTGCAAGCCCAAACTCTATACCAGGTAACATTGGTAGCAATTCCAAAGTTAAGTGAACTTAAAGAAGGACTCTGTTTCACACTTAAATAATTTACTTTATTCTCTAAATTTGTCACAATAACTCCTTAGAAGACAAGTGAATTCTCTACATATTTTTGAATAAACATCTTTACTAACTTTTGCTAAAGAAACATTTTAAAATGCTCAATTTTTAAAGATTTTTTTATGTTTCTTACATTCCTCTAGCTACAACCAGAGTTCCCTCAAATTCCAAACTTCTCTCCCACAAAAACACAATCTTATAACATTTCAGACATAGTCTGTTTTTGAACTTCTAAAATTAAACAAAGAGTTTCCCTTTATTTAAAATTAACATTTAGAGCTACACGAAGACTAGCTGATAGAATTGCTCAGATCTGTCAACTACTTCCGTTTCCTACTGCTGCCAGCCCAGCTCTCTAACCAGAGGCTCAATTTAGATGAAAAACAGAAACAATTTTTTTTGTTTCTGTTTTTCATCAAAAACTTTCATTTTTTGGTCAAAATTTTCCAGCTGTTTTCTGAGTATGCTCCTGGTGAGCAAAGACAACAACTTATATCTCTTAATCTTTATTCTGAACAACCAACACGCAGCCTTCACTCTGAAAAAAAATACAACATATCAATATGCACGCGCGCACACACACACACACACACACACACACACACGCAGATTTCAGTTCTGTAACTTCTACCTAAACATCTAACGATCATTAACGATACAGACGACCCATTCATATAACTTTATCTAAACATTATGGAAAAACTTCTTACACCAAACCTCACTTACATATTTGCATACAACCCACGTACAATGTAATTTATGAAAGACACACCAGCCCTTTATGAATCAAAGCACATGAACATTCCAGGCAGTAAACATGGTCTAAGTGAGGGAGGGTGGATATATGTGGACTCTGGGGGGTGGAAGGGAGAAAGTTGAAGCTGATAAAGGAAAACTGACCCACTGAGTGAAGATGGGGTATTGTGGGATTTAACATTTATTTCCTTGTTTTTATTGTTTATGCTGGTAGGATGTGCTATTTAGCAGCCTTTACTCAAAAATAAAAAAGATTTTTGTGTGGGAATAAATAATAAGATATATTTATTATATCATAGGTTGCCAAAAGTAGAGTAAGTTATGACGATGCGGCCTAAAAATGATACTTTAATGTATTACATTCCCAGTCATTATATTATTGCTAGAATAACAGGAACATTTGCTTTTGCAGGTGCTTTGCTTTCCTGGGTGGCTGTCTCTGATTTTTTACAAGGGTGACTTGGTACAGAATATATCAGTTAGAACAATCTATGAATAATATCCAATCTAAGAGAATGGATTTCTCTTTTGTTTTAGTACACTATTATGAGCAGCAAGTCCTAAAGATACTGATACAACTCTAGTTTAAGTCTTTAACCAATCAAGCCTCAAGCTACTGCAAAATCCAGTGAAGGAACAGTAAAACTGAGAACACTGTTTTCTCCATTGAAATGACTTGGGCTTTTCTCTTCCAGGCTCAGCGCAGTTTCTTCTTCATCATCATTTCTCAAATCAAAACAGAAGGGCATAATACCAACTCAACTGCTGTTCTGTTTACTGTCACCTGGGCACTATACACCAAAAGCACACCCACTGACAGCAGAGTGTCAGTTCTGGCTGTCGGCCTGAGAGGAAAAAACAAGCAATACTGAACACTCACAAGGGCCCAACTATTCATTCTCCTTCAGGTATTATCTCTTAAACTGTGTCAGGACTAGCACCTGGTTTGCTGTAAGAAGCACTCAAGAATTTATAGTCATGCTATGGTAATACAAATTAATAATAATAATAATAATAATAATAATTATACATGGGAACACCGAGCACTACAATGTCAAAATTATCTAACGCTGTCAAAGCGTATACCAGTAGAGCTGGGAGAATTTTTTCTGTTGAACAGTTTATTCGCCCAAAAATGCAGTTTCAGGGAGACTGCAGCTATCCACGGATGTGTCTAATAGTTTCAGACGAATATAAAATGTTTAAAAAAAAAAAAGTCAAAATAGTTGCTGAGATATTTTCTAAACAAAATATTTTGACTTTTCATTTCAAAATATTTTGTTTAGAAATTTAGCTAGATTTGTTTTAAAGGGTAAAATACACTCACAATGCAACAACAACAAAAAAACAAAGAAAAATATTTTGGGTAAAAAAAAAAAAAATTTTCCTTCAACCTGAAACAATTTCCCCCCCCTTAGATTTTTTTTTTCATTTCGGCCACCAAATGCACCTCTGTTGGGAAGTATAGAGAATCTTGGAGGAACCGAGGCAGAAAAAGAGTTAAAGATATTAAAGATCCTGTCCCGGTCTTCGGGGGTGGGCTTTTGAAGGGTAACATCACTCACTCCAAGCAGTAATTGCTGTTGTGAGGTCACCATCAGTCTAACAAATTGTTTATATCAATCCAGAAAATAACCCCTGAGCCATTTGCAGGAACTGCTACATAAATGTCAAAGGATAGTGGTGGGATGCTTTTTGGCATTTTATTTCCATCTATTTGAATTTTTTCTACTGGATTGTGAGCCCAGGTAGCAAAGATAATGAGAACTAGTCATGATGATAAGGTGACAGACACAGACACAACTAATGCCACTTTGAACCCTGGAGGAAGTCATGACTTGCAACAACTTTGCTACTCTAGTCCAGGACTCTGCTAAGCAGCAGACAAGGATCCCCTAAGGGGTAGGTTGAGCCCACCATACTCATTTTCACTTATAACCAAATCCAGATTTGAACATAGGCTTTCAAAGGGGGAAGGCTAATGGAAGGCAAGTATATTTCATGCTTCAAGGGGAGGTAAAGTTACTCTGTCTAAAAGTGATAGTGTAGGGTCATTCCCAAAGAAATCTGACAATAATAAAGACTCAGATCCTGCTGAATTATATCACTTGGCAATGAGACTGGAGAAGTTAATCCAGAATCGCAAACACAACTCAAGGTGCACATTTAGATGTATGGAAAGCTTTGGGATTTCTTACATAAAGAATCAAGCACGGGGATCTTACGAGACTCATAAAGAATCTTATCAATTGGAAAAGAGTGTGTAAATATCTAAGAATGGGATGGAAGTATTTTTTAAAAATGCATTCAAAAGGACAAAGCTGTGCAGACAGCCCATCTGCAGTGTAACCACATAAAAGACCCCTGGGCAAATCCAAAACCATTAGTAGAAGTGCTTGAGGAATCTGCCAAGGAGCCAGATGCTGCCTCTGGAAGAATATCTTCCACAGATTGTCATCTGGATCCCCTGACTGCCATCCGAAGTGGAGGACAAAGAGGAATGGTGATCTGATTAAGTAGTGTGTAAAAAAAGCCCAAGTATACAATACATTACCTTGACTTAATGCAACCGTTCACTGCCTACTTTCTAAGAAAAATAAAAAAACAAAGAAAATTGAACCCAGAAATTAAAAAAATCTATTTAAAATATATATTCATGAAACAAGCTAGGAGACAAAGATGTTAAAATAATAAAAAGAAAACGCTGTTACATCTGATTTCTATATTCCTGAATGGTTTCTCTTTAGATCAAAGACATTTTGGGATCACTCTACTCTTTTCTTTTATTATCTGTTGCCCATTGACTCCATTTTACGATGTCTGATCAGGATATAGCAAGGTGGTAAACAGGAGATTTGAAAAAATGTTGGGATATTAAATGTTAGTTTAGTACCTAGAGTAGATTGGCAAATATAGTAGCTGAAATGTGTCTGAGTATAATGTGAAATATCATCCAGAAACCTGCACACAGAAAAATTGGGAATCAGCAGAGAATGTTTTTCTTAACTGGAAATCCAAACCAAACTTTGAAGAAAAATCCAAATCCAAATATGTACTTTCGTGTAAATATACATAAAAGGGCTAACCCCTGTTTCATATACAAATTCCACTAAGAATCCACTTATTGGACTTGGAGTACAAAGTAATTGAAACTGAACACATTTATTATTTAAAGTTGTCTATGGCACAAGTATATTTGGATTATCCAAGAAGGTCAGAGAAGCTGGCATGGAGTCTGAATTACTTCTCCTATGCTTTGCTGTAATGTGATGCCACAAGGGCAAAAAATAGACTGTGAGGGAAGGGAGAAAAGCGCGAGAGAGAACTCCTTGTCACCGTGATTACATTTGCTGGGCTTCATGAACCAACATCGCCATTTCTTGGCTCAAAATCCGTTCAACTTTATGATAAAAATTGTTGACTCTCTTACTGCCCTAGGAATAAATATGATTACTTAAAATATAATTTTAGGATTTATTCCTCTGCTCAAAAGATAGTACCTACTCTCGTCCTAACAAATTTTCAAAAGCTTCACAACACTAAATTATTAATTAACAGTATGGTACTTTACTAAACACTAAATAAGGTGTATTTCCCTTTTAAGATTTTGAAATTCAAACAGGCCAAGTGAAATGAAAAGAGTTATGAATAATCAAATCAACAGCTTTGGTACAATTTGATTTTTTTAAAAGTACGGAAGAGGGCAGACATAAAGAATGATCAATCAGAAAGTAAATCCTCACCCTTTAATGGTCAGTAAACAGCTCTCCAGAGTGGCACCATCACCACAGAGCCATTTTTTCTTTCTTTAAGCAGAAGTCAATTTCAACAAAGTTTACTGGTTAACAAACTGTTGCTATAATTGTCCAAGTTATGTTATGCCATTGTGCACAGGAGGTGTCGACAAGGCAATCTCTCTATTAAGATTTAACCCACATTATAAGAATCTCTGAACTACGCTGTTCTGTTTCTGTTCCTAAATTGTTCTTCATGGAAAACTTAAAAAGCAAAACCAGAAAACCAAAAAGGGCCATCTGTTGCAGACTGTATTTTCCAACAGAACAGTTCACTAAGTAAAAGAAAAGTTGTAATTATAAACGTGGCAGTGGTGTTGCCCAGCACAACAGAGAAGATTTTCTTGCTCCCTCTGTAGGAGAGCCAAGTAGACCAACCAACAGGAGAGCATAGTTTATAAAATGCGCAACTCCAAGAGTGAAGGGTTGAAAGACAATGAAAGGAAATAAGATAAAGCTGTGGCTGCAAGAGGCTGAAGCACCTGAGCCCTTTATAAGATACTTTATATTTTAATTGAATGAAGGGGATTTTACATTTTATTTAGTAAAACGTTTTACCCACAGATCTTCCTCCTAAAGAGGAGTATGTGAATATAGTGCATGACTCAAGAACTGTAATGGATTAATATGCCTTTCACCTCTGTGTCACGACTAAGGATATACTTGTAGCTGGGGGCGCGGTTCTCAGTTTGAGGAGACATACTTGCAGCTTGCTCTGATCAGGCTCACATACTAAAAATAAAGCGTAGGCACAGCAGTGCAAGTGAAGGGAGGGGTTAGCAACCCTTAGTACACACCTGTGGTCTCAGATGGGTACATACTTGGGGCTACTAGACCAGGGGTTCTCAAACTGGGGGTCGGGACCCTCATGGGGTCGCGAGGTTATTACATGGGGGGGGCATGAGTTGTCAGCCTCCACCCCAAACTCCACTTTGCATCCAGCCTTTATAATGGTGTTAAATATATAAAAAAGAGTTTTTAATTTATAAGGGGGGGTCGCATTCAGAGGCTTGCTATGTGAAAGGGGTCACCAACACAAAAGTTTGAGAACTACTGTACTAAAATAACACTACATAATCACAGGTTATTTTGGCAATTTATTTAAAAAAAAAAAAAAAACTGTCAACAGGTATGTCTAACAATAAAGACACACAAAAATTCCCCCAGGAGTAACTTTAACTAAAGAAACCCCTATGACAATCCAGTTCCTGTTTGTCTGTCCCCCTCCCTCTCCCCCCAGAGCCCAGCTGGAGGACCTGACACCCACAACTCCCCCCCACCCCGGCCAATACACCCAAACCCCACCCCCCCAAGAGCCCAGCCGCAGGGCCCCCCAGACCAAACAACTGCCCCCTCCCCCAAGAGTAAAAATGTTTTTTTGCACATAAAAGGCAGGGCTGGCTTTTGGGGGCACGAGGCCCCGAGCTTCAACCCCATGCGGTGGGGTTTCGGCTTTCTGCCCTGGGCCCCAGCGAGTCTAATGTTGGCCCTGCTTGGCAGCCCCCCTAAAAGCTGGTCACGGCCGCCAGAGGGCCCCGGACAGCTGGTTGAGAACTACTGCGGTAAGGGTATGTTTACAGTGCAATTAAAAATCCACAGTTGGCCCGTGCCAGCTTACTCGGGCTCTTGGGCTTGGGCTAAGAGGCTGTTTAATTGTGGTGTTTATAAAATTGATAGGGAATGCATTCTCCTGTCAAGCTAAAGAATGGCCTATTTATAAGCCATTAAATAGCTTTTCAATTTCATTGTTTTTAAGGAGAGATGCTTACTTGTGTGTGAATAAGTAAGAAATTGCAAATCACAGGCACCAGCTTTGTCAGGGCCCTGGGGGTGCTCAAACCTCCGCTCCGCCCCTGGCCCCACCCCCTTTCCCCAAGCCCTCACCCTGCCCCGCCTCTTCCTGCCCCCGCTCCGCCCCAGGGCCCACCCCCACCCATTCTCCCAATACATACTCCACCTTGCCTCTTCCCACCCCTGCTCCTCCTGCTCATCCCTCTCCCCACCCAGTTACACCCCATCCCTGTTCCTCCCTCTCCCCCCCCCAGTGCTTCCTGCACACCGTGGAACAGCTGATTGCGGTGGGCGCTGGGGTCGGGAGCTGGATGCTGGTGAGTGCTAAGCACCCACTAATTGTTTTCCGTGGGTGCTCACTCATGGAGTAAGCGCCTATGTGGCGAATGATAACTATGTTTGCTTTTCGTGCTTTCATTTGGAAAAGTACAGTATAAAAAAAATCAGCGCAATCATTCAAACCAATATTCCATGGATTCAAACAGATTTCATATACACGGGTGAGAGGAAGGCTGACTGCATATTGTAAGGGGAAAATATTTTGTGCAGCATAATAAACACTTCATATTTAAAAACTGCAGCATGCACTGTGTGCATTATATTATGATACCTACCACAGTTCAAATAGAATGGTAAAATCTCACCAATAGTTAAAGAAAAACTAAGAACTTTATAACTTTTTTTTTTTTTTTTTTTTTGTCAGAGGACTCTACTATCTCCAAATATAACTTTAGTTATTGTTGGTGGTGATTGGTTTGGTTTTGTATTATAGTAATTAGTTTAATACAATTTCGGTGTAAAACGAGCACAGCTTTTACATCATATGTTATTATCCAGTATTTATGCACTTGAACTTCAGGCAAGTGTTTGAGAAATGGCTCATTTATTTTTGATATGATACGTTTTTTACCATCCCATCGTACATAAATATCTAAATAAATTGTTTGAAAGAGAACTTTCTATGTTTAAAAAGCATCTTTTCAAACTTCGTCCCCTGTTTTTCTTGTTTCTTACAAACTTTTACCAGGCTGACTTTAATGGCCTTGGAACCATGCCCACAAATTATTAACAAAGGTACAGAGACAGAGATTTTGTGCATGATTTAAAAAAAATATGTTTACTTTTGTTACGAACCTCAAATGTATATGGCTGCATAAAAAAATTGTGAATAAGGACACACATTTCAAGAATCTGTGAACACAAGCCATTCAAACTTCTCTCCATGATTCATCCATATCCATTTGTTTGTATTCTAAATAGATTATAGTAATTTATGTAATTATCCCATATATATTTATAGAGCTCTTTTTGGGGCCTGATCCAAAGCCAATTTAAATCAGTGGAAAGACACTAACTGACCGCAGTGGCCTTTGGATCAGGTCTCTTCTATAATAATAGTAAGACTAAAATTCTAAAGTTAACTTCTTAGTATGTCAGAGGATAGCCAACAGGTAAGATAGGTAGCACACAAATTGGTTCTCTATACATTTCTTAGATACAATCGGATATTGACATTTTCATGTTAAGGTAACAAATTTTAGAGGTTTTTTTTGTAATACAGTTGTCACAAATGTTATGCTTTGCTGCACTACATACATGTGCATAGCCATCTCACAAATTAAATTATTTTGATGGACTCACACTTTATAAATATGATGGACTAAATACTTACACAGACTTGTCTGTAAATAATAAATAGAAATGAACTACAATTAAAATGAACAAATTCCACAATGTACTCATTTAATAGAAACCTTATTCCATAACATAGTAATGTAAAATTGGAAAATTGTGATACTTTTGTGTGAGCCATTATCTCAACTGAGAAATCTGGGCTCAGTTCTACCAATATTTACTGCTGGGAGTAGTGTTTTCAACTGTGTGTATTCCCATTGAAGTAAACACTACGTTGTGAAGTATTTGCAGAATCAGACCCTATTGCTGACTGAAAACATTAGTTCATACTTTTCACAACCACTTATATCAACCTTTCAGTTTCAACTTACTTAGTTCTATTACCAACTTTTCATACAAAACATCTGTGCTGGTGTATCTGTTGCTTATACATTTCTTTAAAAAAACATTATGTACCAACTGACTGTTGCTAAACTATTTTCCTGGCAACTAAATATTTTTACGGTGCATTTATTCCCTCCTGGAATTAAATAGCTTTGGAGAAAAAAAGGAGACACTAACCTAAAAATAAAACCAACCCTTTCACTGCCATTGCTTATGCTGGTATATATATTCATTCTCCTGGCAGTGAAACAGCTCCACAACAGTTATACTGTCACAGGCTTTTTCATGGATACCTAGAAGAATGGAGGTGAGGTGAGGTGAGGCAGAGGTAGGGCTGGGTCCCAGGCAGCAGCAGGGCTTAAATAAGGCAAGAGCGGGACTAGAGCAAGGCTGAGAACAAGCAGACAAAGGAGTTTTCACAGCTGTGGGCAAACGCTTTAAGCAGCCAGGGGAACTGCTACTGCTGCTGGGCTCAAGAACAAGCCTCCTAGCTTCCTCAGCCAATCACAGCCAGGCATTCCGTCAGGCGACCTAGCTGATGCAGCCCAGCTGTGCTCAATAGGTTGTCGGGAGATTGGGCAGGCACAACTGCAGTGCCTTATTCCTGACAGGAAGTGGGGCCATGAGTAGTGCATTGGGAAACAAAGGGAGGGACTATGCCTCAATGAGCTTCCCTAAGTTCTCCGTGGACGGTGCAGCTCCGCACCATCCCCAACCCAGGACAGTGTCTGAGGCCAGGTCTACACTACAAAACTGTGCTAGGGTAGAGGTGTGAAAAAACCCCACACTCCTTATATTAGCAAAGGACTCCTTTTGCTGGTATAGCATATGTTGTTCAGGGAGGTGGGTTAAGTACACCAGTCAAACTCCTTTTCCTGGTATATGCTGAGTATCCAGTAGAGAGCTTTGAGTCTCCACGGCCTTTGTCATGTGGACTAGCCCTAGATGAGCCAATCTAGCCTCAATAAGACTAAACACAGCACACAGAAAAATACGTTCTAACTAGTGCTAGCTTTTCAAATAGGAAAGAGAGAAAGTGAACTAACCTGTTTATATATGGTATCACACCTGGAATTTAAAGTATGAGTATGCACATACTAACTACAAACCAATATTGTTTATGTAATCTGTTACTGCTGTTATGTCCAACGGCTGGGATCACCACCAATATCTATATTTCTGGAGACTACCATTGGCACTCAAAGAACTCCCCACCCCTTTCTTGGTGGTTAATCTCAGAACCCTCTTCTTCATCTTGTAAATACAGACTCATGAGCTACCTGCTTTGTGTTCAATTGCAAGAGAGAGTGGGCTGCTCCAAGCCCTAAGGTCATGCAAACTGGCATGCTCAGAGTTTTGGTGTGCCCCATAATGCAATGCAGATTAGATCACAATAGAAAATTTGGAGGTAGCAACTGGATCCCAGCACTCTGATATTTAGTGGTGGAAGTCAATAGCTGCAGGGAAAGGGATTGGAGAGGAGATCTGCTTAGACGGAGACTAAGAAATTGCAAGGTGAGTCTGGTAAATAGGTGCAGTATACTACACTACAGAATATTACAATAAGATAAAGACTCTCATGACAGAAACCTAAAGATCATTGCAATTCTTGGTTAAGGCTGTTTCAGGAAACTTAAGTCAGATCTGTTGTGCCTATCTGTCAGAGTAAATCCTCCATTTGAAGGTGATATCGAATATATAATAATTATATCAAATGATAATTCTGTGGTTAGTCACAGTACTTTCCCCTATAATAACTCTATGCTTTTTTGCTTTGGACATTTAGGGCCAGATTTCCCAAAGATCTTGGTGTCTTAAAGCTCCCATTTAGTGACCAGATTTTCAAAAGTGCTCAGGACCAAAAAGCATCCATTGTTCTCTTTCACTGGTCTCAAAAGGAGCTGCTGCTGTTTTTATGCAGATACAAACACTGATAGGTAATAGGCTCATACTGTATCAATACATCTCATAAAATCATAAATATAGGTTAACTTATATTGATAACACTGGCTCCAAGGTATAGATGCAATGTGCTTAGGTCTAAAGGAAGGATCCTAAAAGGTGCAGCTACTATTCAACACCACAACCAAACCAATTAACTAATTAACAAAGCAGTGTTAATACTGGCTTTGGAGAAAACTATGCATACCACACCCAGAGAGTAACAACAGCTGGCAGGAAATTGAGACAAACAACAAAATAAACAGGTGTATATTTCTCTCATGGCAGATACTCAGAAAACTTTATGGGCAAAGAATTAGAAGTAATTTAGATTTTCAAACAAACCTTTTGTAATAAAGAGAGTGTGTGTGTGTGTGTGTGTATGTATCACACACACACACACACACACACACACACACCCATGTAATGGATGGTGCAAGCCTACACACAAACTACTGCTGTGATAGCTAATGAGGCTCTCATTTTGGTGATATATTGGAGACCAATGTTTGTGATATAAAAAATCCTCAATTCTATTCAGAACATCACAAGTGGTTTAGCTGGCAAGTATGTTTCTTCATCATATTGTTTCCCTGGAGATTGGCAGCTGTTTTTGTTGGACATGTATTCTTGAAGTAACCACTTGCTCAGGGATGAGCTTTGTCTAACTGTAAGAGTATGTAATGCAATTGCTAGTGTGCCTGTGATCGTGTTGCACTACAAGTGTCTGGTAGAAGTTTTCACTGGAAATTTCTTATGAGCAATTTCTCTTTCCTGTTCTTTTACTTTTTGAATTAAAAAAAATAGGAAAAAGGATAAATGGGGAGAAAGTGTATATCATTAGACAACTGATCTGTCAGATTGATATTAAAGATATGTATAAAATATTTATTTTATTTTGTGAAGTAAAGTGCTTCCTTGCACCTTGCCAACACAAAGATGCATGCTTCTGTGAGTAATAGAAGCCAGTTTTTTTTTTTTTTTTTTTTTTTAAAACCACCTCTATGTATTTTTAGAAGTAATTTAAGGTCAGCAAACCTCCATCCACATGCCACAAAATGATTTCCCAAATCTTCAAGTGTTCTTTTTATTCATAGATACCATCCTGACACATTACATATTTTCTCTCTGCCTTCATTCTTACCTGGAGTGGTATTTTTGGCCCAAGGGCCACATCTGGGAATAGAAATTGTATGGTGGGCCATGAATACTCACAAAATTGAGGTTGGGTGCAGGAGGGCTCTGGCTGGAGGTGCAAGCTCCAGGGTGGGGCCAGAAATGAGGAGTTCAGGGTGCGGGAGGGGACTCCAGGCTCAGGAGTTGGGTGTAGGGGGTGAGGGTTCCGGGTGGGGGTGCGGGATCTGGGATGGGGCTAGGGATGAGGCGTTTGGAGTGTAGGAGGGTGCTTCAGGCTGGGATCAAGGGGTTTGGAGGGGGATCAGGGCAGGGGGTTGGGGCACAAGTGGAGGCTCAGGAGTGCAGGCTCCGGGCAGCACTTACTTCAAGCGGCTCCTACGCAGAGGCACGGCCAGGCAGCTCTGCACACTGCCCCACCCGCAGGCACCGCCCCTGCAGTTCCCGGCCAATGGGAACTGCGGGGGCGGCACTTGGGGTGGGGGCAGTGTGCAGAGCAGAGCCCCCTGGCTGCCGCTACACATAGGAGCTGGAGGGGTCTGTGTGGAGCGGCCCCCAACGCTGCTCCCCAGCTGGAGCACCGGAGCGGGGTAAGCCCAGACCCCGCTCCCCAGAGGGAGTTCGAGGGCCAGATTAAAATGGCTGGCGGATCGGATCCTGCCCACAGGCCATAGTTAGCCCACCCCTGTTCTAGGGCCTCCACCACTACAGTTCTCTCTAGAACCCCATTAAACTGAGCAGAGCAGGTGGGGAGGAAAGGCTTCTGCAGAGTGGGGGAGGAGAATTCAGAGAAGCCCACCCTGACTGGGGCTAGAACACTAAAAAGCCTTTGCTGAGGAGCTTCCCTGGGCTAGGCAGAAGGAATGAAAAGGATAGTTACCTGTTCTATAACTGGGGTTCTTCGAGATGTGTTGCTCATGTGTATTCCACAGTAGGTGTGCATGCTCGCCACATACACCGGTGCCGGAAGTTTTTCCCTTAGCAGTACCCGCAGTGGGGGAACCCCGCTGCGACCCCTGGAGTGGTGCCTCTATATCGCGCTATAAGGGGCGCTGTGCGCTCCCCCCACCCTCAGTTCCTTTTTGCCAGACAACTCCAACAGAGGGGAAGGAGGGCGGGATGTGGAATACACCCGAGCAACACATTTCGAAGAACGCCAGTTACGGAACAGATAACTGTCCTTTCTTCTTTGAGTGATTGCTTATGTGTATTCATGTGACTCAAAGCTATACCTGATGGAGGTGGGTAGAAGTTTAAGGGTTATCAGAGCAGAGTACCGCCCTATCAAACCCGGCATCATCCTGCGTTTGGGAGACGATCGCATAGTGCGATGAAAAGGTGTGGACACAGGACCACATAGCAGCCCTACAGATGTCTTGGATAGGTACATGAGCCACATAGGCAGCCGACAAGGCCTGAGCTCTCGTCAAATGAGCCTTCACTAGAAGAGGCGGGGGATCCCTGCCAGGTTGTAACACGTGCGTATGCACGAGGTGATCCAGCAGGAGAGCTGCTGGGTGGAAACCTGTTGCCCCCTCATGCGCTCGGCCGATGCAATGAAAAGCTGAGGGGATTTCCAAAATGGCCTGGTCAGGTCTAGGTAAAAAGCCAGTGCTCTACACACATCTAGGATGTGTAGGTGTCGTTCCTCATTGGAGGAATGGGGCTTAGGACAGAGAACTGGTAGGAAGATGTCCTGATCCATGTGAAAAGCCGAGACTACCTTCGGCAGAAAGGCCCGGTGCGGGCGGAGCTGTACCTTGTCCCTATGGAAGACCGTATACGGGGGGAGGGAGTTAGAGGTCAGGGCCCTAAGCTCCGAGACCCGGCGGGCTGAGATGATAGCCACCAGGAACACGTGGCCAAGGGTTCAAAGCTGGGGGCCATGAGGTGGGAGAGCACGGGGGTCTGGCGTAAGGGAATGCCCCATTCAGACCTTTAAAAAACCGGGAAGTCATGTGGTGGGAAAATACTGACTGACCAGACACCAGAGGGTGGAAAGCCGAAATTGCTGTTAAGTGTACCCTGACCAAGGCGGGCGCCAGCCCTTGGGTCCTAAGGAACAGTAGGTAATTGAGGATGAGCTGGAGCAACGCGGATGAGGGGGAGGAGCCCCTTTCCCTCATCCATGTGGAGAACCAATACCATTTGGCCAGGTAGGTTTGTCGTGTGGAGGGCTTCCTGCTCTCCAGCAGGACTCGCCTAACATCCTCAGAGCACCTCCCCTCTTCCTTGTCTAACCATGGAGCAGCCACGCAATCAAGTGAAGTGCGGCCAGGTCAGGGAGGAGGAGGGATCCTCCTTCCTGGGAGAGGCGATCCGGTTGGAGCGACAGTCTGTGCGGAGGGGCCACTAGAAGTTGTAGGAGGCTCCAATACCAATGTTGACGGGCCCAATCCGGCACTATCAGGATAACCCTGGACCCGTCTGTCTTTATTTTCTGTAGGACCTTGCCTATCAGGGGGAAGGGCGGAAAGGCGTAGAACAGGCAGCCCGACCATGGAATCAGGAACACGTCCGTTATCACTCCTTCGACCCCTCCTGCTCTGGAACA
Source organism: Trachemys scripta elegans (assembly GCF_013100865.1). Taxonomy (NCBI): domain Eukaryota; kingdom Metazoa; phylum Chordata; order Testudines; family Emydidae; genus Trachemys; species Trachemys scripta. The sequence goes on from NC_048300.1 coordinate 105,244,569, forward strand.
GAACTGAGGGCAGAGGCGATTCTGGTTGGTGGCGAAAAGATCCACCTGGGGAGTACCCCACTCTAGGAAGAGTTGCCTGGCAACCTCCCTGTGAAGTGACCACTCGTGCTGTTGGGAGAAAACCCTGCTCAGACGATTGGCTCGTGTATTGCGCATGCCGGGTAGGTGAAAGGCCCTCAAGGAGATGTTGTACGCTATACAGAACTTCCACAGGTCTAGGGTTTCCTGGCACAAGGACGAGGACCTCGTGGCCCCTTGCCTGTTGATGTAATACATCGCGGTCATATTGTCCATGAAGACTCTGACCATCTTCCCCTACAGATACCAGTGGAAGACTGTACAGGCTAGGTGCACCGCCCAGAGTTCCCTGACATTTATATGTAGGGGCAAGTCTGAGGCTGACCATCTGCCCTGGTTCTGGAAGCTCCCCACATGGGCTCCCCACCCCAGGTCCGAGGCGTCCGACACCAGATGTATCGAGGGAGGGGCCTCTCGGAAGGGAATCCCTTGCAACATGTTGCTTGGGAGGGACCACCACTGCAGGTCTGCCACCACTTGTCCAGGCCGTCCTTGGGTTGGGAGTATTGGAAGGCCAACCAAAGTTGAAGGGGCCTCACCCTGAATTTGGCATGCCGCACCACTGAGGTGCATGCTGCCATATGGCCTAAGAGTTGGAGGCACACTCTTGCCGTCGTCACGGGGAAGGCCATGACTGAAGCCATGAGACCTTTGAGCATCTCGAACCTGTCTCGGGGGAGAGAGGCCATGGCCACTACAGAGTCCAACAGCACTCCTATGAAGTGTATGCGCTGAGCTGGGACTAACGTGGACTTGTCCTTGTTTACCACTAGGCCTAGATGTTGCAAGTGGCCAGGAGGAATTCCACCTGGGCCTGAACCTGGGATCGAGACTTGCCCTTGAGCAACCAGTCGTCCAGGTAGGGAAAGATTTGCAGCCCATTCCGCCTGAGGTGGGCGGCCACCACCACCATGCATTTGGTAAAAACCATGGGGGCCGTAGAGAGGCCAAAGGGAAGGACCGTAAACTGGTACTGGTCTTGCCCCACCAGGAAACGGAGGAAGCACCTGTGACCCTCAAAAATATGGATATGAAAATACGGATCCTGGAGGTCCAGGGCCGCGAACCAATCCCCCAGGTCTAGGGACAGAATAATAGAGGACAGGGACACCGTACGGAACTTGCAACAGACCAGAAACTGGTTGAGATACCGCAGGTTGAGGATGGGCCTGAGCCCGCCTTTTGCCTTCGGGATCAGGAAATACCGGGAGTAAAACTCCTTGCCCTGGAATTCCCAAGATACCCTCTCCATCATGCCCAGGGTGAGGAGGCGCGCCACCTCCTGGTTTAGAAGGAGGGCGTGCTCCGGGTCTCCAGAGACCTTCCTGGATGGAGGATGGTGGGGAGGGGGCGAGGCGAATTGCAACATGTACCCCTTGGTGATGGTACTGAGGACCCACCAGTCCGACGTTATATGGGACCATTGCACTCTGAAGGCAGGTAAATGGTTGCCAAACACCAACTTTATTAACTGGGGGGCTTCCCAGGCAACAGGCCCGGTGGTCCCCTGCAAAGAATCAAAAACGCCTCTTCCCCTGCCTCTTGCCCTTCAAGGGGCCCCGGTTGTGGGGCCGAACTGGACTGGTGCTGGGATCGACGCCTCTGCTACCTCGGCCTCTTAGGTGGGGGCTCATATCTGCCCCTAACTGGGGGAGCCGAGGTCTGAGGCCTGGATTTATCCTTGGGTGTCGGGACATAGAGGCCTAGTGTCTGCAGGGTGGTGTGGGAGTCTTTCATCCCATGCAGACGAGTGTCTGTTTGGTCCGCAAACAGGACTTTCCCATCGAAGGGCAGGTCCTGCATGAGGGACTGGGATTCCGCAGACAGCCCGGACAGCGAGAGCCACGACGCCCTTCGCATGGAAATAGCCAAGGCCATTGAACGGGCCGCTGTGTCCGCCGCATCTGAAGCCGCTTGAAGAGCTGCTTTCGCCGCCGCCGCTCCCTTGTCGACCAAGACTTTAAATTCCGTCTTGTCCTCGTCTTGGAGAAGAGGTTTGAATTTTGGCAGAGATCCCCACAAGTTAAAATCATACCGGCTCAGCAGCGCTTGGTGGTTCGCCACCCTGAGCTGGAAGCTCGCCGACAAATAAACCTTTTCCCCAAAAGTGTCTAGTCTCCTGGTTTCTTTATCCTTGTGGGTGGGTGCGGGCTGGCCATGTCTCTCACGGTGGTTAACGGATTCCACCACCAGCGAGTTTGAGGTTAGGTGAGTGTACAAGTACTCATGCCCTTTTGCTGGCACGAAGGACTTCTGCTCCGCCTTCTTAGAAATGGGTGCCAGGGAAGCAGGGGTCTGCCAAAGTCTGGTAGAAATATTGGCTACCCCCTGGTGAAGAGGCAAGGCCACACGGACCGGTGTCGAGGAGAACAAGACATTAAACAAAGTGTCCGATGGCTCCTCCATCTCCTCAGCCTGGAGCTGGAGATTCAAGGCCACCCGTCTAAGAAGCTCTTGATGAGCCTTAAAGTCCTCCTGAGAGACAGAGGGCGGCGCTGCTACAGACTCATCCAGTGCCGACGAGGCAACTGGTACTGCCTCCAGGGCATCGGGCGGTACCGTTGGCTCAAACCCCGTGTCCGGGCCCTGGTGGCTCAGTGCCCGAGGACTGATCTTGGTGCCGAGGCGGGGACACCGAGTGGACTTGGGATGCCCCTGCTACAGAACGGGGTCTCGCAGGTACGGGCGCTTGGGGCCACAGTGCCCATTGGCACCACTGTCCTTGCAATGGCGCTCCTTGCCACTGGCCCGTAGGGGGTCCTAGCAGATCTACTGGCTCTTGAGGGACAATGCGGCCCGGGGAGGGACAGCTGGGATCCGAGGCCGAGGTCATCGATGAATGCATGGTGTTGTATGAGTGGCTGGACCGGTCCCGGCCATGTCGGCGCCGACCTCGGGATTTGGACCTTGACGACAATGACGACGACGACGACATGTATATGTCGGAGGTACTGTCTCTGGAATCCCTCCGGCGATCGTGGCTACGACGCCTCGGAGCTGGTGCCATTCGGAATGCGCTCCGAGTATGGCGTCTGTCTCGGTGAACACTCGAATATGAGTGGCGGTGCCGACGGCGTCGAGAGATACTCCTATCACTCCGACTGGAAGAGGAGCATCGATGCCTTCTATCACGGTGCCTGTGGCCCCTCCGGGCAGTGGAAGCCTCCAGAGAGAGTCACTCCCAGGCGACCCAGCCAACAGAATAGAGGTCTGTCGCGGGCTACGGGAAAGCCCCTCGGAACAGGCAGGCATCTCCGCCTCGGTTTCCCTCTGGACCGGAGGCCCGACTTGGGCAGCGTGCCCAGCACCGGAAGGACGAGGATGTCACATGCTGCCTGTGCTGCCTCTGGCGTCGAGGGTATCCTTACCAGACGAGAGGCACGTGCAGACGGGACCGGACTACTCTGCTCCGCACGAGTCAGAGGTCTAGGTCCCTCACCCCTATCCTTGTCTTGGCACCGCTGGGTCTTCCCTTGCTTCTTAGTGGAGAAGCAGTGCCGACTGGTCGATGGGCCCTCGCTCCGCACCAAGGACGCGATGCCCGGCGCCGGGTCAGGTCGGCGCGCCGGTGCCGGGGACAATGCCGACTCCATGAGTAGAGCCCGGAGATGGATCTCTCGTTCACGCTTCGTCCAAGGCCTGAACGATTTGCAGATTTTGCAACTCTCACTTACGTGAGTCTCGCCCAGACAGTGAAGACACAGAGTGTTGCTTGCTTCTGGGCATGGAATTGCAACAGAAGTCACGCGATTTGAAGCCTGGGGCACAGGGCATGCCCCGAGCCAGGCTGCTAACTAGAGAAACTAACTACGGTCGAAGAATCGTACCACTAAGGCTAGAGGGCTACAGCTAGGCTGGAGCACAAAGTTCCGACTACCTTCACTGGCGGCAAGGAGGAACTGAGGGTGTGGGGAGCGCGTAGCTCCCCTTATAGCGCGATATAGAGGCGCCACTCCAGGGGTCGCAGCAGGGCTCCCCCCCTATGGGTACTGCTAAGGGAAAAACTTCCGGCACCGGTGCACGTGGCAAGCATGCACACCTACTGTGGAATACACATGAGCAATCACTCGAAGAAGAATTCTCCCTTTCATAAGCACAGGTGTGAACGCAGATGGGAGCACGGGGCTCTACATTTTTGATATTTACCAATCTACCAATTTTCAGAATCTGAAATAGTCTAATATTTTACTCATTTCTTATAGTTCATCCAGTAACTAAGTTTCTGCCTGCGAGGTTTGGTTTTGGATGAGGGAGGGAATAACTAGATCTAGCAGGCATCCAGTTTGGTTAAAAACAACATGTCATAACTTTGAAAATGATGAATATTAACTCATGTTTGTAAAACACTGAAGACAAAAGTGCCGCAGCACATAGCGCTACATAAATATTATATGTAAGGAGATTAGATTTGTGCTTTGATATACAGTATCAACAAAATGTGACTCAAGATTTTTCTACAAATTCTCATTGGTAACAATGAAGTTAAGCATCTCATGCATAGCACAGTAACTCAGCATTTACTTAAATTATATTAAATTAAACATGGGGAAAAATGTAGTCAGCACCTCTCAATATCACACCCTTAGTAAATTAAACTGAGAACATGAGAAAATGCAGTGCAATGTACATTGTGCAGATGCATGTTACATATGCTGCACCCATGAACTACATCTCCAAAGTTACTGACTGATGAATCTGATTATGTATTCATGTTATCTGGAGTTTAGTACAGTGGCCTGGGAATCAGTGCTAATATGTACTATTTCTGACTCTGCCACTGATTGGCAGTATGACTCTTGTCAAGTCATACCCTCTCTCAATTTAACAACTGTGGATCCAAAATTAAATGATAGGAATTTATTATGTTGGGAAGCCATTAAACCTTCTAATGGATAATTTGATTTTTAAAACAAAAGGAAAGAATTTCATAATATGGATATCCCCAGATACCACAGCAATAGATGCAACATAAAAATCTAGAAAGGGAGAGATAAAGGAAAGCACTTTCCGAACAGGACATAGGAGATTTAGCCACTCACTCCCAGGAAACTCTCATAGAATTTGCATGTCTAAATTCTCATGTCCTGCTTGAAAATAGATGGATCAAAATTTGTGTGGTGATTGAGATATTAAAGATTATTGCACATTTTCTTGCACATTTATGTGTTCAGAGAAAATCATTCCATGTATCATGCTTGCAAATCTTCTAACTATAGTTTCCTGCACATGTGTGTTGTTAAACATCTGTCAACTTGACAACCATTTTGTATAAATGAGAAATGACTGCTGTTGATGATTGAGCTTTATCACACATATGGCAGGACACTTCTGTAAGGCATTCTTTGCCCTGATATATTGCATAAGCTAGTAGATTCCCTCTGCCCAAATTTACCAGTCACATCTGTATCTTGAAAGTTTCTTACTAAAAGAGGAACCAACGCCAAGCAAGACAAAGAATTTGCTGATACACACATGTCACTCCAAGAATTCTCCTGACAAAGTTCCCACACCCAATTTAATTACTTCCCTACTGTAAAAACACTTTCCATCTGCATTTATTGTAATAGTTTCAAATCCAAAACCAACACACTATAAAGCTAGCTAAATAAATGAATGATATTGGCCTTAAGTCCCAAGCCAACAGCCATTCGGTAAGGCAATGTGTCTCCAACATTCATTTTTATGCTGATGTTTCATTTTATGTGCAATGTTTTCACTTAAGATTTATTTGAGAAGAATTACCTTACTCCAGGCTTTAAAACTTTGTGGGCTATAGCAGTGCCCTCTAGCGACACTCTTGTCAAAGGTCTGTCAGTGATTCCATTCTAAGACCACAGTTGCATCGTATATATCAAACTCTGGCATAAAAACTTGCTTCTAGCTATATACCCAGCATTACAAACTCTCAGGCCAGGAGCATTTCCTTTTATTTAAACTAGATCTGGTTTAAAATACATTTCCTTAAATAAGGGGGGGGGGAATACAAAATATATACTTTTTGTTCAAAATTTTCCTTTTTTCAGTAAATGAAATCTTACCAGATTTACAGTTTGATCGTTCACAGCATGGGTCACTTTTGCAGTTGGGAGAAAAAATATTCTATAGATTTATTTCATTTAGTATAAGAATCATCGTAACGACCATTCAACAGAAAGTTCACAATGGAGTAAGTATTATGAAAGCATACTGGGTCATGAAGTGCCCTTAGACTTGTTACAATACAAGGCCCTGATCCAGCAAAGCACTTGAGCATGTGCGTAACTTTTCATATGTTTAGAGTCCCACAGGGGACAACTCACATGCTTAAAGTTACACTCATGCTGAAGCGCTTTGCTGAATCAGGACCCTAATGCTACTGAAAGTACTTGTAAAGAACTGTGAGGTTTTTAAAACTGAAACTTAATTTTCAATCAAAAATACCAGGCCAGGGTGTGAAGGGGAGGACAACATTTATATTAGATTATTATTAAATAAGGATCAAAGGTTCAAACCAGCTCCCATTGAAGTCCATAAAAAAATTCCCATGGACTTCAATGGAAGAAAGATCAGGCCTCATAGTCTGTGCCCAATTATGAGTACAACTCCTACTGAACCCAATGAAAGCTGTGCATGTGCAACTGAATAATGTGAAAAGCAAATCAAAGAAATTCTGACATACTATACAGGACTATTCACAACTATTCTATTGTCCATAAGTATTATTGTGTCCCAACCAGTCAGAGGTCTTGCATACATTAAAGCTGCAATACCCAGACATAAGCATAGTAAAGTTTCAGTCATTTTTAATTTCTTAGCTTTTTGTGTTTCTTTAGATTTATTCTGTGTTTTTCTTTTTGTGATTAAACTCTCTTTTTCCCTGTGAAATTGAAATATAGCTCTTGTAAACAGAAATAAGACACGACAGCCTATAAAATGTTTCACTCCACAAATCTTAGGCAAAACAATGCCCTGTGTCTTAAGAATTTAATAACCACCAATAATGTACATGCTGGATGGCACATTTGCAGTAATTATTGCTTCACTTGTCCAAAATATAGACAGGGATAGTGACCCCATTTAAAATTACACTGATTTCCTTTTCTACTTATATATAAAATTAGGAAACAATGCATTTTAATACATACTTTGAGGAGTGTATGGGGGATTTTCCCAACATATGAACATTAGCACATTTTGCACAAGTAAACATTTAAAAAAAAATCATGGTAAAAGAATTTTTACCCAAATAAAAACTGATCTGCTGGCACTGAAAGTAAACGGCAATACTAAATGAATGGCAACAATCATAGGTGCAGAAAGGGATGAGAAAAGAAAAAAATAATTCATCTAGAGACTTTACTACAATATTGATTGTTTTAAATGTGATTCTCTTCTAAATTGAAGGTGATAAATCACTATTAATACACTATCAAAACTCTCTCCACCCCCTGTCCATTCCCAATCTCAATTCTTATCAGTAACTGCACAAAACAATACCACCTCTGGGATGAAATACATTTCAAAGTAATCTAGCCAGACTCATTAACTCTTTGCAATACTAATCTCTCATGTCTTTTGCTATATAGCTTCAGTATTGCTTCATATCACCATGTTCTTCTCATTAAGTATTTACTTTAGTTACTGTACCTGGAATTCTGAGCCTCTGAAACATCTGATTCTGTGCACGTTTTCTTTACCTGCAAAAGCAAAATGATTGCCAGTTACTCTCATATGAAAACACAACTTCCTCACTAACAGTTCACGCACTTATATCACTTAAAGTGGATACAGCTCTGCTCACCATGATATCTATAAAATACTTCCCGCATTTTACAGCAGCAGTATGCAGTACTAAACAGTGTGTTTCATTATTATCCCATGAACAGCTGCCAACTGCACTTCCCTAGACTCCATTAGTATGTAAAATGTTCAACTAAAATAGCTTGGGAGTAGTCTAACTAGGAACAAAGAAACCAAAGAACCAGGTTCCCCACTTAGAAACTAGAAAGCCATACTGTTCTCAGTTCAGTAAAGAAATGTTTTCCCAATTGATATTGCTTCTGTTTCCTGCTAAAGCTCACAATAATAAACACCAGATTCTGGGGCAAAGTGCAGTGTTAGCTAAATAATTCATACATTAATTTTCATTTTCTGAATCCGGTAACTATATGTTTAATGTATTTTCATAATGTGCCAATGAAGTTTACATATCATGTACACATTTTTCATACATATCCGCAATATACGATTATATATACTCTAGTTCAACCTTCAGATCCATCTTTGTGATATACTGCTGTTAGCCGGCGAAAGGAGAAAAAACCCACCTCCAATTAAAAATATAAACTACTCTTTTCCAGGCCCTTTATGGTGTTGGGGTCCTCTGGAGTGGTGCAATTTGCACCTTTTGGTAATTTAAATTTCAGGCACTTTCAGTAAGACAAACATTTTGTTGAACGTTCAAGCTAATGACTTGGTTGCGATATCAAAATTCCTTCCGTTAAGACCAGCTAAATTCATTTACAGCCACTCAGGCTTACTTAGTATCACTTCTACTTACTGAATACTCCCCCTGTTAACAATAAATATTCAAATTCTGAGCATTTACAATTACAGTACCTTGATCAAAGGGTTCTTCTATTGTCAAATCCTCCTTTTGTTATACTGTCTTAAAAAGAATGCCTGTGACAGTTAGGGTTGAATTTTCAAAACAATTCAACACTGCCGAACTTTTCCCGTCAAAGTCAACAGCAAAACTTCAACAGAATTCAATGGGAGTAGAGGTAGGCCAATATTGAGCACTTTTAAAAATGCCATCTTTCAAGACTTTGAATGGATACCTAGCAACACTACTCAAAGATGGGCAAGTACAAGAATGACTCTAGAGAGCCATTTTTACTCTTGTGTAATTTCTGGATCTTAAAGAATAATCATGCTACCTACAATGTAAATTGTATAGAGTACTGTTCAGTAGCAATAATGGAAATTTTCTTTTGGTGCTAATTTTAACAGCACATTTACTGCAATAGATGCCAGCTACAAATAATCATAAAAACAAAATAAAACCAAATTAAAAAAAAATCTGATTCAATATGTGTTTTGTTTTATTTTTGCCATAAATCTCACTCCAGCAAACATGAATATCTGCTTAGTCATCTTGCTTAATTCTCAATGTGGGATTTTTTTCAAACTGCAAAAAGAACAACAGGTTTTGTAATAAGGTAATGCAATGAAAATCTGCAATAAGAGTAGTTGTGCAGCTTAAAAAGTGAAGAAAGTTCTTGCATAGCAAAATGAGATGGTTAGGGCTTTGGAAACATTCAGATAACGATACCACTGCAAAGGCCTGTTTCTTTATTAAAGAAACATTAGATAAGGAATGTAAGCAAGGACTGGGAGGGGCTGAGGGGGCTCAGAGTGTGGGAGGGGGCTCTGGGCTGGGGAAGGGGGTTGGGGTGTGGGAGAGGGTGAGGGTTCTGGCTAGGAGTGCGGGCTCCAGGGTGGGGCCATAAATGAGGGGTACAGAGTGTGGGAGGGGGATGAGGGGTGTGGGCTCTGGGCGGTGCTTACCTCAGCCAGCTCCCAGAAGCAGTCAGCATGTCCCCTCTCCGGCTCCTAGGCACAGGGATGGCCATGGGGCTCTGCACGCTGCCCTCGCCCACAGGCTCCGCCCCCACAGCTCCCATTCATGGCCAATGGGACCTGCGAAGCCGGTGCTCGGGGCAGGGGCAGTGTGTGGATCCCCATGGCACCCCTGCACTTAGGAGCCGGAGGGAAATGCTGGCTGCCTTAGCCCCGCTGCACCGCTAACCAGACTCTTGGCAGTCCAGTCAGTGGTACTGTTTTCAATTCCAGTTGAAAACTGGACGCCTAGCTATCCTAGATAGCAGTAGAAGTCCACAATGTACATGTACAAATACATTACATGAAATATCCAAATTACAGGAGATTTTTTCAGAGACAAATTCAAAATAGTTAAAAAACTGAAATGTCACTAATCTTTTTTCTTGACAGGAAGACTTTTCTTTCATAAACAGAGTATCTCACTAAACAGGTATAAAATTTTCTTGGTAGGAAAAGGATCCCTCCACTTTGCATATAAAATGAATGCATATTTCAAAATATTAATTTACTTAGTTTAGTAACTTATTGGTAAAAAAAAATTCCCAATTAAACTACTCACACTGGCATTCCTAAACTTGTACTCAGTAGAACTAGTAAACGCAATATCATGTCCTTTGGTTGGCAGAACTACTACTTGCACAGGAGTGAAAGGATAAATAACTTATGCTCTAAGAGTATCTGAATTCAGTGCTGTGGATATAGACAATAAACACATATTACAGAGTAACTCAAAGCATTAAAATATTGTGATATTCCTTTGCAGTGTACGTTAAAAACTATAACACACTATCAGAGGGGTAGCTGTGTTAGTCTGAATCTGTAAAAAGCAACAGAGGGTCCTGTGGCACCTTTGAGACTAACAGAAGTATTGGGAGCATAAGCTTTCGTGGGTAAGAACCTCACTTCTTCAGATGCAA